>NC_045996.1:13571210-13724233 GCF_010909765.2 Amblyraja radiata
GGCAGGACATACTTCAGTTCCTCATGGTATTTGGCTTGTTGCAATGAAGAATGGGCATCTTGAAGGATAATTATCAGGTAGAGGGAGGAGAAGGTTGTCTGAAGGTGATCTGGGTAACAGGAACATAGAAACATAGAAAATAGGTGCAGGAGTAGGCCATTCGGCCCTTCGAGCCTGCACCGCCATTCAAAATGACCATGGCTGATCATCCAACTCAGTATCCTGTACCTGCCTTCTCTCCATACCCCCTGATCCCCTTAGCCACAAGGGCCACATCTAACTCCCTCTTAAATATAGCCAATGAACTGGCCTCAACTACTTTCTGTGGCAGAGAATTCCACAGATTCACCACTCTCTGTGTGAAATAAAATTTTCTCATCTCAGTCCTAAAAGACTTCCCCCTTACCCTTAAACTGTGACCCCTAGTTCTGGACTTCCCCAACATCGGGAACAGTCTTCCTGCATCTAGCCTGTCCAACCCCTTAAGAATTTTGTAAGTTTCTATAAGATCCCCCCTCAATCTTCTAAATTCTAGCGAGTACAAGCCGAGTCTATCCAGTCTTTCTTCATATGAAAGTCCTGCCATCCCAGGAATCAGTCTGGTGAACCTTCTCTGTACTCCCTCTATGGCAAGAACGTCTTTCCTCAGATTTGGAGACCAAAACTGTACACAATACTCCAGGTGTGGTCTCACCAAGACCCTGTACAACTGCAGTAGAACCTCTCTGCTCCTATACTCAAATCCTTTGGCTATGAAGGTGCTTTAAAATTATCCCTTACCAACACTCAGAGGAGTGGTTGTACTGAACGTTGCAGTACATTTCTGTGTCATTCACAGGTCAGCAGGCATTCAACTAATTGTTCAGGTTTCAATGCACTCATTCTGCTGCGTTGGTGCGGAGCGATGTCAGCCCTTGTGAGAGGAAGGCACATTTCAGCCAGATTCCTCCATGAAGTCCCCGACCCCCCCAACTGAAGTAAGCCACGTGAAAATAATTAGTAGGTCGTTTAAAAAAAATTTTTGTCCTTGGGGTGCACCCGAAGCTGGCAGTCCTACTCTGAGTGCAGGACGTTCGATCCCCCAGGGGAACAGAGGCACTTCTTGCTTCGTGCCAATATTGTTTTTATTCTTTTACAACTGAGTAGCTTAGTAGGCCAAATCAGCGGGCATTAAACTCAAACAGTGGAGCAGGATTAGAGTCACGTGGAGCATCAGGCTGGGTAGAAGTGCCAGGTTCATTTTCTTGAAGGATTTCACTGAATCAGTTGTGATTTCAAAAATTCCCCAGCAGCTTTCTCATAGATTCATAGAGTCATACAGCATAGAAACAGGCCCTTTGACCCAACCTGTCCACGCCGACCGAGATGCCCCATCCAAACTAGTCTCATTTGCTAGCTTTGGCCCATATCCCTCTCAACCTTTCCTGTCCATGTACCAGTCCAAGTGTGGGAGATTGCAACCTTCACGTGGTCCGCCCTGTTTCGACGAATGCAATCAACCTGGCGTGCACAAACAGAAGATCAAACAGAACAAGTTGTCTTAAGGGCCTATCCCACTTGGGCAACCTAATTGGCGAGTTTAGAAGAGTTTTAAAAAATGTCATGTTGAAGACCTCCTTCGACTATATTGAAGACCAGCTTTGATTATCTACGACTAACTTCGGGAGAATTGGACACCAAATAGTAGAGAGTGAAGATGACCTCCTTCGATCTCCTTCAACTATGATGAAGACTATCTACGACTACCCTCGACCACCCTCGATTACCTACGACTAACATGCCGACCTACTACGACTAAAGAAAGGTATCGATTTTTTCCATGGCGACCTTTTTTTACTCGCTGGCCTTTTTTAACCTATTGAAAGAAACGCCGCGACCTAGCTGAGGCCTCGAGTACGCGGAGACCACTCTCGAGCATGAAGGAGAGTTACGCAGACCTCCTATGACCTCGTGTCGACCATGCTGCGAATATGAGTCGAGGGCAAACTCGCCAGAACCCGCGGATTAGGTCGCCCAAGTGGGACAGGCCCTTTACAACTTCAGGCTGGGCACGCCATACGCAAGAAGAAGAAGACGACCAGTCCAAGTGTTTTTCAAATGCTGTTATAGTCCCTGCCTCAACTATGCCTTTCATATTATTAGATACTTCATCATGTCTCCCCTCAGCCTCCGATGTTCTGGATTTTCTCCACCTAACAGCTAGTACGCTCTAATCCAGAGAGCACACTGGTCAATCTCCCCTGCACTTCTCTCCAAGGTCTCCACAACCTTCACATTATTATTATTTTTTAGTTTAGTTTAGAGATAGAGCGGAAACAGGCCCTTCGGCTCATCCAGTCCGCACTGGCCAGCGATCCCTTCACATTAACATAACAACCCCCGAACATAATGGGGCAACCAGAATTGAACGCAATACATGAAATGCGGCCTAACCAAAGTCTTACAGAGTTGCAACATGACTTCCTGACTCTGATTGCTTCTAGATTGATTCAAGGCCCCCGTCTGCAGTCAACGGTGGACCCATTTCAAACTATCTACAATTTCTCCCTCTGCATCCTGGCCAATATTGAAGTCTCAACCAATATAAAGACAAATGAGTGTATTATAGTGCTGCTGCTGTTTGTGGGTGCTTGCTGTATATTCCTATCTTGCAACATACCAAAAGTACTTCTCTTGTTGTGAAATGTTTTTCTTGGCACACTATAGAAATGTGTTTTAGTTACCCAACTATTAAGAAGTTTACTAAATGTTGCTGTTTCTCTTCCTCTCCCATACTTCAATGTTCCCATTTTCTGTTCTGCTCCATGCTACAGTTCTCAGGCACTCTATATGTTGTCTCCGTGTGAGTGGAGTTGCATGTATTAGTCAGCTACTCTGCTGTGAAGGGTTTCAGCATCAGCTCTCAACTTGGCATGCAACCTGAGAATCATACAACACAGAAACAGGCCCTTTGGAGACATAGGAACAGAACTGGGCCATTTGGCCCATCAATCCTCCTCCATTCGATCCTGCTCCTCCATGCGATCTTGGCAGATCTACCTTTCCCTCGTAACCCCATTCTCCTGTGTTCTCTCCATAAACGTTGATGGGCTTACTGATCAGAAACCCATCAATCTCTGCTTTAAAAATTCCCAATGACCTGGGCTCCACAGCTGTCTGTGGGAATGAATTCCACCGATTCACCACCCTCTGGCTAACAAAATTACTTTTCATCTCCATTTTAAAGGTACATTCTATTCTGAGGCTCTGATTTCTGGTCCTAGATGCTCCCACTACATCCTCTCAACATTCACATCCACTCTATCTAGGCCTCTCCTTATTTGGTAGGCCCATCTCATCCATGCCTAACTAAACTAATCCCAATTGCCCATGTCAGGCCTGCTTCCCTCCATGTCTTTCCTATCCAAGAACGTCCAAATGTCTCTTATTGCAACTTGCTCCTCCACCTCCTTTGTCAGCTCGTTCCAGAAATTCACCATCCTCTGGTTGAAAAATTTACCCCAGAGAGCTCCGTTACATTTTAAATTTATCCCCCCCCCACCTTGTTTAGCGCAACTGCAAGATGATGTCGCAACTCTTACACTCAGAGACAAAGCACAAAATACACCTAATTTATTTCATGAGTATTATGAGTTTTTAATTTAATTCTTTGGTGCAATTACAGAATAACAGCAAAGACATTAACAATAATGCAAATAATTACTAATATAGCTCAGTATTTATCTTAATATACAGCTACATCTGTAGACATCTTAATATACAGTTACATCTGTAAACCTTTACCGTACCACTCTACTGCTTGTTTTTTTAATTGCTGTTTTTTTTCCCTTTTTCCTTCCGCCCACAATATTTATGTAGCGCTACATTTAATATGTAAAAGAATGTGGTTCTGTTCCATTCTGTTTGTAGTTTGCTTGGTTGTTTGTTTGGTTTGTCTTTTTGCACAAAGTCCGCGAGCATTGCCACTTTTCATTTCACTGCACATCTCGTATGTGTATGTGACGAATAAACTTGACTTGACTTAGGTTTGAAAAAGAAATGCAACAATTCTATTGTTCTGTTGTGTCCCAAAACACTTTCCTCAAGTCAAGAGTCAAGAGGAGTTGATTGTCATGTGTCCCAGATAGGACAATGAAATTCTCACTTGCTGCATGCAGCACAACAGAATATGTAAACATGGTACATAATGGGGAACAAAAAGTTCAGTGTGTGTGTATATATATACACATGCACACATACTCAATAAATAACAAATATAGTGCAATAATAATAATAAGTCTGTTGTAGTTCAGAGCTTATTTGTTGTTGTATTTAATAGCCTGATGGTTGTCGGGAAGACGCTGCTCCTGAACCTGGACGTTACACTTTTCAGGCTCCTGTCCCTTCTTCCCAATGAACTCCAGGTTCAGGAACAGCTTCTTCTCAACAAACATCAGGCTATTGAACACCACAAACAGCAACTAAATTGCGTGTAGAAAGGCATCGCAGATGCTAGCTCACAGCATATCTGGTTTACAACAGACTGGCACAAAATGCTGGCGAAATTGAGAGGGTCAGGCTGCATCGCTGACGAATGGAATGGAATACTTAATTTTCACATGTGACAAGTCACAGGGCAATTCTTTGCTTGCATAGCCAAGGTATGCAAATAGTCGACATGTAAAAGGCACTGACACAGCTACAAACTCCCCACCCCGGCCATCCCCCCACGCCGGGTCCTCCATTGTTGGTCTGAAGAAGGGGTCTCGACCTGAAACTTCACCTATCATCAGCCATGATCACAGTGAATGGCGGTGCTGGCTCGAAGGACCAAATGGCCTACTCCTGCATCTATTGCCTATTCCTTCTCTCCAGAGATGCTGCCTGACCCGCTAAGTTATTCCAGCATTTTGTGTCTAGCAACTAAACTTCGAACTATGAACTGTCTTGGTTGCACTCGGGACATCAGGCGTTTGTTTTGTTTTACCCTATATTGTTTTTTTTTTAACGTATTGAACTTTTAAAAATTTGCCTATTATGCTATTTATTGAGTGCTGTGCTTACAAACTTGTGCTGCCACGTAATATTTACAATGTTCCGTTTCTGCACATATGGCAATTCAACATTCTTCTCGAAACAAGGAATGCAGATGCTGGTTTACACAAAAGGACACAAAGTGCTGGAGTGACTTAACAGGTCAGGCAGCACCTCTGTCGAACATGGATAGGCAAAGACGTGTCCTGACCCGAAATGCCGCCTGTGCAAGTTCTCCCGAGATACTGCCTGACCCATTGAGTTACTCCAGCAGTTTGTGTCCACTCTTGACTCTTGCTGGAAAGACAGGGAATGAAAGCAGATGGGAGGTCTGGCTTGGGATGGTTGAAATATACATGAGTGAGTGACATGTGGCTATGTTAACACTGCAGGCAACTGCCTGATCCCACAGCCAAGGTGTATGGAGGCCTCTGGAGTGTGTCGCATGCTCTATCTGGATCTGGGTTGTGGGCAGCTGTGGCGGAAGCTCTTCGGGTAGAGGGAGTCAACAGTCCAATGGATCAACTAGCTGTACATAGTCATCTGCAGCCACTGCATGGGAGTTAAGAAAGAGCGAGGTTACATTCAATGAAAAAAATCCCATCACCCTCCTACTTTTAAGAGGAAAAAAAATCAAATTTTCTCCATGTTATAGGCATGTTATCACATGCTTGATCAATGGTGTTTTATCATTAATGTTTTATTATTATTAATGTTTAGTGTTTTCTGAGTCATTCGTAATTGTCATGTTGTTACTTGTGGGCAGAGCACAAAGGCAAATTCCTTGTATGTGACAACTTGGCCAATAAATTTACTTACTTACTTAAACTTACTTGCTTTAGATGTCAAGCTGGAAAAGGTACAGAGAAGATTTACGACAATGTTGCCAAGTCTACAGGGTCTGAGCCACATGGAGAGGTTGAGTAGGCTGGGACTCTATTCCCTGGAGCACCGGAGGATGAGGGGTGATCTTATAGAGGTGTACAAAATCATGAGAGAAATAGATCGGGTAGATGCACAGAGTTTCTTGCCCAGAGTAGGTGAATCGAGGACCAGAGGACATAGGTTTAAGGTGAAGGGGAAAAGATTTAATAGGAATCTGATGGGTAGCTTTTACACACAAAGGGTGGTGGGTGTATGGAACAAGCTGCCGGAGGAGGTAGTTGAGGCTGGGACTATCCCATCGTTTAAGAAACAGACAAGTACATGGATAGGACGAGTCTTGAGGGATATGGACCAAACGCAGGTAGGTGGGACTAGTGTAACTGGGACATGTTGGCTGGTATGGGCAAGTTGGGCCGAATGGCCTGTTTCCACACTGTATCACTCTAAGACTCTGTCACCTCTCCTTATAGCTAACACCCTCTAATCCAGGCAGTATTCTGGCAAACCTCTACTGAACATTCTCCAAAGCCTCCACATCCTCCATATAATGGGGCAAGCAGAGGTGCACACAGTACTCCAAATGCAGCCTAACCAAAGTCTTATCAAACTGTGTCGTGTTATCCTAACTTTAATTGCTTCCTAGATTGAATCACAGCCCCTGTCTGCTCCTAATAGTGAAATTATTTCAATCTATAGGCAATATCTCATGTTTGTAAGTTCATAAGGGATAGGAACAGAATTAGGCCATTCGGCCCATCAAGTCTACACCACCATTCAATCATGGCTGATCTATCTCTCCCTTCTAACTCCATTCTCCTGCCTTCTCCCCGTGACCCCTGACACCCGTACTAACCAAGAATCTATCTATCTCTGCCTTAAAAATATCCATTGGTGTCCTCCACAGCCTTCTGTGGCAAAGAAAAACTTTTTCACCCAGAGAGTTGTGAATTTATGGAATTCCCTGCCACAGAGGGCAGTGGAGGCCAAATCACTGGATGGATTTAAGAGAGAGTTAGATAGAGCTCTAGGGGCTAGTGGAGTCAAGGGATATGGGGAGAAGGCAGGCACGGGTTATTGATAGGGGGCGATCAGCCATGATCACAATGAATGGTGGTGCTGGCTCGAAGGACCGAATAGCCTCCTCCTGCGCCTATTTTCTATGTTTCTATGTGTCTGCCTTAAAAATATCCATTGGTGCCCTCCACAGCCTCATGTGGCAACGAATTCCACAGATTCACCACCCTCTGACTAGATAAATTCCTCCTCATCTCCTTCCACATTCTAGTCCACAGGACCCTAGCTGGACATAGTCATCTGCAACCACTGTGGGGGTGGGGGGGGGGGGGGGGGGGGGTGTTAAGAAAGAGAGAGTTTGCTGGGAATGAAAGCCACTTCGCAACACACCACAATGTTTTTAGTACAGATTAAAACATGGTCATTCTTCATGGTAATTCACGGCAAATGCCCACACAGAGATTGCATTTGGCAGACGTTTATCACATTTACATATTTACCTCATCAAAGATGCAAATAAAAGGCAAAGATATCCAAAGCACCATTCACGTCCCCCTCATTGAACATAAAACTTAGTACAGCACACGAACAGGCCTTTCGGGCCCACTATGTCTGTGCCAAACATGATGCCAAGACTGACTCTTATCTGCCCGCACATAATACATATTCCTTCATTCCCTGCATATCCATGTGCCTATCCATAAGTTTCTGAAATGCCACTATCATATCTGCCTCCATCACCACCCCCAGCAGCACATACATGGTACATGGATAGGCAAAGGTTTAGAGGGATATGGGCCAAATGCAGGCAGGAGGGACTATTGTAGATGGGGCATCTTGGTCGGCATGGATGAGTCAGGCTGAGAAGGGATCTTATTGAAACATAACATTACTAAGGTTTTGGACACGCTAGAGGCTGGAAACATGTTCCCCATGTTGGGGGAGTCCAGAACCAGGGGCCACAGTTTAGGAATAAGGGGCAAGCCATTTAGAACGGAGACGAGGAAATACTTTTTCAAACAGAGAGTTGTGATTCTGTTGAATTCTCTGCCTCAGAGGGTGGTGGAGGCCGGTACTCTGGATACTTTCAAGAGAGAGTTAGATAGAGCTCTTAAAGATAGTGGAATCAAGGTATATGGAGAGAAGGTAGACAAAAGTGCTGGAGAAACTCAGCGGGTGCGGCAGCATCTATGGAGCGAAGGAAATAGGCCGAAACGTTGCCTATTTCCTTCGCTCCATAGATGCTGCCGCACCCGCTGAGTTCCTCCAGCACTTTTGTCTACCTTCGATTTTCCAGCATCTGCAGTTCCTTCTTAAACGATATGGGGAGAAGGCAGGAACGGGGTACTGATTGTGGATGATCAGCCATGATCACATTGATTGGCGGTGCTAGCTCGAAGGGCCGAATGGCCTACTCCTGCACCTATTGTCTATTGACTGTTTCCTTGCTCGACAGCTAACTTTGAGGCACAGTAGAGTGACTGTCGATCTGCTGCCTCACAGCATTGGAGCCGCTATAACTCTAACCTGAAAGAGTAGCTTGGTTTCTCTCTCCACAGATGCTGCCCGGGTTGCTGACAACCCCCAGCATTTTCTATTTGTATTTGCGTGTCAACACTTACCTCTTTATAGCCAACATTGACCACTCCAGTTCCAAACTTGTCCATGATTTTGAAAGCTCCTGGAACAGAAACAAATTCCATTACCATGAATGAATATTTACAGATTGTCAGAAATGTAAAGAATGCACTTGGTGAGAAACAACACAGCAGACTATCTGTTGCTGAATCTTCCACCTGCGATATGAAACATAGAGTAGGTATGCACAGGGACAGGCCCTTCGGCCCACAATGTTTGTGCTGAACATGATGCCAAGTTAAACTAATCTGCATGTGATCCATATCACTGCATTCCTTGCATACCCAGGAGCCTATCTGAAAGGAATGGTAAAGGGCCTGTCCCACATGGCAATTTTTAACGGCGACTGTCGGCATCATTGACTGACGTATCAGGTCACCGAAAAAGTCGCGGCGTGATGACGATATTGACGCGCGGTGTCTCAAGTGCCGCAACATTTATTTTGTCGCCGCTGGATTTTGAAACGTTCAAACTCTTTCGCTGACCCTGATACGTCAGTCAATGACGCCGACAGTCGCCGAAAGAAAATCACCAAGTGGGACAGCCCCTGTCCCACTTAGGAAACCTGAACGGAAACCTCTGGAGACTTTGCGCCCCACCCAAGGTTTCCGTGCGGTTCCCGGAGGTTTTTGTCAGTCTCCCTACCTGCTTCCACTACCTGCAACCTCCGGCAACCACCTGCAACCTACGGGAACCGCACGGAACACTTGGGTGGGGCGCAAAGTCTCCAGAGGTTTCCGTTCAGGTTTCCTAAGTGGGACAGGGGCAATAACTGTGACCGAGTTTTACAGCAGAAATAAAGGAGAACTGGGAGCAGTTTGATTGAACTGTAAGATGCAGCTTGGAAACAGGCCCTTCTCCTCACCGTACCGACCAGCGATCATCTCACACTAAGTCTAAGCTGTTCCACTTTCTCAACCACTCCCTGCACACTAGGAGACAATTGACAGAGGGCCGATTTAACCAACAAACCTGCACGTCTTTGGGATGTGGGAGGACACCGGAGCAGCCATCACAGTGAGGGCGTACAATCTCCGCCACAGACGGCATCCGGAGCAAGGATGGAACTCAGGCCTCTGGCTCTGTGAGGCAGCGGCTCTCCCAGCAGCGCCACTCTGCTGAGAAGTTAGCCGTCAAGTTCGTAAAACCTTCTTCCCAAAACGTGAAGTGGACGCGATTAGTGCGGGTGTCAGAGGTTATGGGGAGAAAGCAAGAGAATGGGGGTGGGATGGAGAGATAGATCAGCCACGATCGAATGGTGGAGTTGACGATGGGCCGAATGGCCTAATTCTGCTCCTATCACTTATGGCTTTCTGACATCACTGCACTGTAACCTGCTACCTGACTTATTTATCTCCCCTACCCACCAACCCCCAACTCACCCCCTTCCCTCAAGGCTGTAGATACTTAGACTGGCAGCGACAAAACTGATATCTCCTCCTTTATCTCATCTTAATTTCCTAACTCAGCATCTCGCACTTTGGTCCTTGATCCTTCATTCCAGCCTGAGATAAACATTCCTTCTTTACGCAACAATGAGAATGAACAGGGCGTAACATCGAGCTATGTCTGGCATCCCATCTGACCAGTCCTAGCAGCCAGCAGGGTGTGCGTGTGTGTGTGTGTGTGTGTGATTGTGTGTGTGTGATTGTGTGTGTGTGGCTGTGTGTGTGTGGCTGTGTGTGTGTGTGTGTGTGTGTGTGTGTGTGTGTGTGCGTGTGTGGCTGTGTGCGCGCGTGTGTGGCTGTGTGTGTGCGTGTGTGCGCGTGTGTGTGTGTCTGTGTGTGTGTGTGAGATTGTGTGTGGCTGTGCGCGCGTGTGTGCACATGTGTGTCTGTGTGCGTGTGTGTGTGTGTCTGTGTGTGTGTGAGATTGTGTGTGTCTGTGTGCGTGTGTGTGTGTGTCTGTGTCTGTGTGTGTGTGTGTGTGTGACAATGATTCCTGTGACATTGACACTTGCTCAAGATGACGGGGACCTAATTATGACAGCAAGCCAGACTTACGGAGCGTAGCTGATATTTCAACTGAAAAGGGGACGAGTCGCCCCAGTTCCTCACTGATTTTCCAACATTCCAGCTTGTGGGAACGTTGCAAAAAAGTAAACAGGAATGTTAACTCCCGTGAACCTTCCCACATGCAGGAATTCAGCTTTTTCCTTTGTGAAACTTGTAAAGGTTGTTTAAATAGTTTGAAAACATGCAGAGGGCGAGTCACCGGGATCTGCCGATGGCAACAACACGGTGTCGCATAACTGTCTCACAGCGGTAGAGACCCGGGTTCAATCCCGACTACGGGTGCTGCCTGTACAGAGTTTGTACCTTCTCCCCGTGACCTGCGTGGGTTTTCTCCGGTTTCTTCCCACACTCCAAAGCCAAACAGATTTGTAGGTTAATTGGCTAGGTATAATTGTAATTTGTTTCTAGTGTGTGTGGGATAGTGTTAGTGTGCGGGGATAGCAGATCGGCACAGACTCAGCGGGCCGAAGGGCCTGTTTCTGACTGTGTCTCTAAACTAAACTCTAGAGGACATGCACAGCGTTTGGGAGTGGGCAGACTAGTGGCAAATCCAGTTCTGTGTCAATTGGTGCCTTGCTTAGGACAGGGAATCGAGGCAGAACTACTCTGGAGAGACAAGGAAGTCCGTTCCCCAGACAGTGCCTACCAACAAAATGACACCTAAACTCATGGTCCTAATCAGAATGGATTCAAGGTATCCCACAGTAATCTTCTGAAGGAGAGTATAGTTTGTGCTGATGTCATGGAGTAATTGAGTCATACAGCATGGAAAAGGCCCTTCAGCCCATCTTGCCCATCCCAACCAACATGCCCCATCTACATAGTTAGCCACAAAATGCTGGAGTAACTCAGCGGGACAGGCAGCATCTCTGGAGAGAAGGAATGGGTGATGGTTTGAGTCGAGACCCTTCTTCAGACTGATCATATTTCATATGGAGCCTGCCCATATTTCTCGAAACCTTTCCTATCCACGTACCGGTCTTTTAAAATGCTGGTACTGTCAGTAGCAGGCTCAAATACCTCCTACGGCAACTTGTTCCACATACCCGTCACCATCTGAGTGAAAAGGTTGGCCCTAAGGTACATATTAAATCTTTCCCCTCTCACCTTAATAGTGCCCGAGCCAACATTGGTGCCCTAGCCAACTACCATACTGCAACTGACCACAGTCATCTGTGCCCAACTGCTTCCTACATTACAGGAGTGACTACACTTCATTTGTTCTATAAAACACGGAACAGCACAGGAACTGACCCTTCGGCCCACAATATCCGTGCTGAACATGATGCCAAGTTATACTTGGCATCATGTATAACTTGATCATCATCCAGCGGGCGATGCCTTGCCTGGGTCGCCGCGCTGGAGCTCTGGCGAGCTGGACTGGGCTGCGGGTCTGCGGAGCGTAGAGGCGGCGAGGCGGCAGTGCGGAGAGCGGGCGCCGATTTTATCATCGGGAGCCTGGGAGCGCCAAACCGGCGCGGCCTTGTCGGCTTCGGCAGCCGCGGGCTCCAACCAAGAAGCGGCCGTTCCAAGTGGCCCAGCCGCCGAAAGGACTCTCCCGACACCGGGGCAAGACCACCCGGTGAGAACGGCCAGGGACATCGGGCCTCCGTAGAGGCAACTGCGGTGGCCCCAATAGGCCTGACTTTGGGGTGATCATGGGGTGGGGACTGGACATTGTGCCTTCCTGCTATCCACTGTGGGGGGATGATTTTTTTTTGTCTAACTGTAGTCTTGTAGGTCTGTGTCCAAGATGGCTGCCGTGAAGAGAGAGTGGACGCTGGCACGATTTGGTTGCCGCTGCTCTCTCTTCACACTGTGTTTTTGATTTTCTGTTTTTGGATTGAATTCTGTTTTTAATTTGTGTCATTGTGATGTCTTTAATTACTTGTTTTACTCCGATTATATGTTTTTATTCCGATTACTATGTAAGGTGTCCTTGAGATTTTGTATGAAAGGCGCCCATTAAATATAAAATTTATTATTATTATACTGATCTCCTCTGCCTACACGCGATCTATATCCCTCCATCCCCTGCATCTCCATGTGTCTACCTAAAAGCTGCTTAAATGCCACTATCTTATCTGCCTCCACCACCACCTCCGACAGCACATTTCAAGCACCCCCCACCCTCTGTGTAAAAAATCTTGCACCACGCATTTCCTTTAAGCTTTGTTTAAGAAAGAACTGCAGATGCTGGTCAAATCGAAGGTAGACACAAAATGCTGGAGAAACTCTGTGGGTGAGGCAGCATCTCGGGAGAGAAGGAAAAGGCGACGTTTTGGGTCGAGACCCTTCTTCAGACTGATGTCAGCGGAAGGGGTCGGGCAAAGAACTAATGTCGGCGGAGAGAGTGGGACTAGTGGGAGAACTGGGAAGGGGGGGGGGGGGGGGGATGAAGAGAGAGAGAGCAAGGGCTACCTGAAGTTAGAGAAGTCAATGTTCATACCACTGGGGTGTAAACTACTCAAGCGAAATATGAGGTGCTGTTCCTCAAGCTATACCCTCTCATCCTTGACTTTCCCAGGGTGTCTGGTTGTTTACCCAATCTATGCCTCTCACATATAAACCTAATATCACGAGTCCCCTCACCCTCCAGAGAAAACAGTCCAAGTTTGTCCAGCCTCTCCTTATAGCTAATAGACTCTATTCCAGGCAGCATTTCAGTAATGGGGTAGCAATGAAGATAATTAAGAGAGACACAAAAAGCTGGAGAAACTGACAACATCTCTGTAGAAGGTACACAAAATGCTGGGGAAACTCAGCGGGTGCAGCAGCATCTATGGAGCGAAGGAAATAGGCGACGTTTCGGGCCGAAACCCTTCTTCAGACTGATGGGGGGTGGGGAAAGAAGGAAAGAAAAAAGGGAGGAGGAGGAGGAGCCCGAGGGCGGGCGGATGGGAGGGTGGGAGGAGACAGGTTTGAACACAACATCTCTGTAGAAATGGAATAGGTGACGTTTCGGGGTCGAGACCCTTTTTCAGACAGTCTAGGCACATGTACTTTACGTATAATAAAATTCTCAAGGGAATAGTTAATGGTGAACAAGTTAGATGGATTAAAAGCAACTTCTGAACGACTCAGATTTCAGTTGGCGATTTAGCTGCTTAACTCTTCCATCGACAGTGAACACGCCTTGTGGGAACCAAAGATCTTATAGCGCTATAGGATCTTTGGTGGGGACTGCCTGTCAGGAACAAGTTCCAACACCACCACTGGAGATTTCATTGCCAGGATAAGATTACATACCTATGTGAAAAATGCAGGGGAGGAGACGAACACCTTCACCGGGCGTGGATGAACAATTGTCATCCTCTGGATTTCATTCATTCTGAGTTTGTTCTGACTTTATTACTGTCATGTGTACGCTGTTCACTACATGATGGGCCGAAGAGCCTGTTCCTGTGCTGGCGTGTTCTATGTTCTAAATCTTGTGATATATGGCAGAAATGAGTGCTGAAGAAATGTCAGACTATTGTACCAAAATTCCTGGCACTTAATTGAATCCTGTCCTACAGTGTGTGGCTGGCTTTTGGATCAGTATAACTCCCAATGCACAATACATAGCATTGCCACTCAAATCTCGAGCAAACTTTATATTTTCAAAGATAGACACAAAAAGCTGAAGTATCTCAGCAGGTCAGACATAACCTCTGGAGAAAAGGAATAGGTGATTGACGAAGGGTCTCAACCCGAAAAACGTCACCCATTCTTTTTCTCCAGAGATGCTGCCCGACTCTCTGAGTTATTCCAGCTCTTTGTGTCTATCTTCGGTTTAAACCAATATCTGCAGTTCCTTCCTACACATTATATTTTCAAATCTATCACAGGTCCCGAGTCGCAGTAGTTCACGTCAAGAGAGAAGCCAGGCCGACTATGATGCCGACCACTGTCAAATATTTTCATATGATCATATGCAGGTAGTTTAGAAGGGTTCTGACCCGCAATGTCACCTATTCATGTTTTCTAGAGATGCTGCCTGATCCGATGTGTTATTCCAGCACTTTTTTGAAAACCAGCTTCTGCAGTTCTTTTCGTTCTACATTTTGATTGCTATATTGTAAAATCTCCTCAAGGTATGCCTGCGTTGAAGAATATCTGTTTTGCATATCTTTTATTAATTGTTCTTTATCTCTCCACATCATCGTCTATATATCTCTCATTTCTCTTATCCCTAACTAGTCTGAAGGGTCTTGACCTGAAGGGGTCACAGTTTAAGGATAAGGGGGAAATCTTTTAGGACTGAGATGAGAAAAACATTTTTCACACAGAGAGTGGTGAATCTCTGGAATTCTCTGCCACAGAAGGTAGTTGAGGCCAGTTCATTGGCTATATTTAAGAGGGAGTTAGATGTGGCCCTTGCGGCTAAAGGGATCAGGGGGTATGGAGAGAAGGCAGGTACAGGATACCGAGTTGGATGATCAGCCATGATCATATTGAATGGCGGTGCAGGCTCGAAGGGCCGAATGGCCTACTCCTGCACCTATTTTCTATGTTTCCATGTTTCTATGAAACGTCACCCAATCCTTCTCTCCAGAGATGCTGCCTGTCCCGCTGAGTTACTCCGGCTTTTTGTGTCTCTCCTACTTTGAAGAAGTTCCCCTCCTCTCTCCGTCAGTCTGAAGAAGGGTCTCGACCCGAAACTTCACCTATCCGTGTTCTCCAGAGATGCTGCTTGCTTGACCCACTGGGTTACCCCGGCACTGCGTCCTTTTTTGAGATTAGATTAGTTTGGCATCATTATGGCCTGGAGGGCCTGTTCATGTGCTGTATTTTTCTATATTGTGTGGTTAGCGCTTTAAGAAAAAACAACCAACATGTAGGCCTTTAGTACGCCATAAATATGTTGCAAATTATTTTTAGCAAAGAAAATTGAGTTGAAAAACAAACTGGGATCACCCTAAACAATCTGTTCCTAATAAAGCTGCAGTAATGCTGGTGCCCATCCCATACATATTGAGCTTTCAGAACTGGAGGGTTTAGACAAGGTAGACTGAAGCCACTGTTACTGTAATCTCCCACCATGTACACAAGGCATGTTTGAAAACTGACCCACTGCTGACCCCTGCAGGGCACAGAGTATACTACAACACAACCACATTTCTCCTTCTTGAACACATTTCTCCTTTTGCTGCTTCTTAAATTCCGTTCCACATGACATTTATAATTGTAAACAGCGATTAGGCCAGACATTTGCCTTCCGCTGGTTGCTGTTAGCCACGTCACTGTTAATGCTTTGATCCAGGACCAGAGTTGGGCACAGGCTGAATACTGGAGCCAGTTTCATTCAGTGAACCCCCCTGAGGCACACAGAGGCCTCTGCCTGTCCAGGAAGCACACGTTTACCACTTAAATAATCGTAAGCTTGCATCTCAGTAAAATTGATTTCCAAACGCATTGATAGTTTACGATTATTTAAGTGGTAAATGGAGCTTCAGAAGCGTTTTCATTTTGCATGTTAAAACCCACCCGAGATCCATGGGCGATTTTGCAATTTTACTGACGGATTTCTAACTTTTAATACTTTTCATCTAACAAATGAATAAAGATAAAAAGTCAATAATGCCACTTTTGATGAAATGCAGCGAGCAAACGCGATAATTCCCGATATTTTGGATCTTTAAATCTCCACGAAAAATGTCGGCAATCAAGCCGTTTTTACACCTTCAGCTCCCTCTTGAATTTACCTTAGTTTCTATCTTTTTTTTGGACTGTAAATTTAGGTAGCTGTTCCTCACGGTCACCCCGACTGGCACAGTTAATTGCAGCTCAAAAACGGACCGTTTTCGATGTTTTTAACGGGTGTGAAAGTGCGTGTTTCCCCATCCACTAACATGTACCGGAAGTGACGCTTGTCCCCCAGTTTAAATTTTCGGTCACGTGAGTGGGGATTTACGCTCCAGTGACCTTTCGTGAAATCACCCTATTGGTGAAGGGAAGTTGCAACGGTACAGGAAAACAAGGAATGGGATTTAGACAGACAGGATTGGTCCTTTTGGGGCCAGTGTGAACATGATGGGCTGAATGGCCTCCTGCATCATACGATGTCAGTAAGTAGATGAAAGGATCTCTCTCAGGATGGTGGATTTGATCATTCTATTCAGCATTGCCTGCTTTGATTTTGATATTTGCGTGCAGATTCAGTGGGCTGAAGAGTCTGCTCCCTCTTGAACACCTCTAAAAGTCAGCACCTTTTACAATACTGCAGTCCCACAGCCCTGCATAGGAGCCGAGATGATTGGTTGATCATTGGTTGGTTGGTTGGGGGGGGAGTGCAGGGGAGAGATAAGTTTTTTTGGCCTTCCATCACAGCAATGTGATGGATGTTTATGTAAATTATGTTGTGTCTTGGGTCTATTTGTTTGTAATGTATGGCTGCAGAAACGGCATTTCGTTTGGACCTCAAGGGGTCCAAATGACAATAAAAGGAATTGTATTGTATTGTATTGTATAAACAATGTCTGCATAACAATAGTAGGCATTATACAAAGCAAAGATCTTTTAGCGGAGCAAGATAGACCACTCCTGCTAAATGCAATGGGCTGACGTGTAGTACGCAACGGGCCTTTTTTTCATCCATTTCAGTGACCCGACCCGACTCGCAGTGTAATCAACGTTGCGGGGGAACAGTTTGTGTTAATAAATTAAAATTCTGAAAATGAGGAGAAGATTTTTACCAAATAACTTTGATTTTTACGAGGATGTTTCCGTAACCGGCTTCCGTCTCCGCACTAGTATCTTTGCTCCGGGATCTACGGGATCTTTGGTGCGGAGACGGAAGCCGGTTACGGAAATGGGGCCGAAAATGACCCACGAATCTGCCCATGACCGTACTACGTCTTTTTCGTCGAGTGGACTATCTTGCTCGCTGTAGGATCTTTGATACAAAGTGTCTAACCCAGGTATTATTGGTATTTTTAAGAAGTAATTCACCATTCTTCTTTAAACTGATACACAAGACAATATAACAGCGGCTCAGGTGACTTTGGGTTATTGCCACCAGTCCATGTTATGGTCGTGGAGGCTCCCAGTCTATGTTGGATGAGAAGGGAAAGTACAAATTACTCACGGATCATGGTGTCGAGCTTGGTCAGGCAGCAAATAAAGTTCACGTAACTGAGGGTGAGATCGGGGTCCGCGTACCTCAAGCCAACAAGCTGCATCAAGAACTCATCCACCTGGAATCCTAGGGAACGTAGTCAAACATGAAGACAAAGCGTGGCTAGAATATTGGCAGTGTGTATGCTCGTTAGTGTGACATGCCCCACACTCTCTGGATTAGCCCCACCCCCTCGTCCAACCGACAAAGACTGCCGGGGTTCGGTTAATTTAGGCATAAGCTCCTGGTGGTGCAGAAGGGGAAGCTGCCTGCAGCACGGCAACAATGTGACGAGATCATCCTATCGACACAGTGGTGCAGCAGGTGGAGCTGCTGCCTCAAAGTGCCAGAGATCTATGTGTTTAAGAAGGAACTGCAGATGCTGGAAAATCGAAGGTAGACAAAAGTGCTGGAGAAACTCAGCGGGTGCAGCAGCATCTATGGAGCGAAGGAAATAGGCAACGTTTCGTCCCGAAACGTTGCCTATTTCCTTCGCTCCATAGATGCTGCTGCACCCGCTGAGTTTCTCCAGCACCTTTGTCTGCCAGAGATCTATGCTCGACCTTGACATCAGGTGCTGTTAGGGTCGGCAACTTTCTCACTCCCACTCACTCACTAAGGTCAAAATAAGGGACAAATTCCCGACGGCAGTTCGTTGACAGACTCGGCCGTGGCTGGGTGAATGATGAGTTGGCCCGGGTGCTGGACTGCACACAAAGCCCAGCCGGACGGGCCAGCTGAGGAGTTTTGGCCCGGGCGTCGCGCGTAAAGTCCGGCACCCCGTCCAACTCATGAACCGATGATCGGCCATGAGAAGGAGGTGGTGGTGGTGGTGTCGGCGGTAATTGAAGGGCCGAAGGTCGGACAGGTGGCCGGGCCGCCGACCGACGGGGCCACGGGCGAGGTGCTGCTGCTGCACTCCATGGGCTGCACTACGTCGGGACGGGTGAGGTGACACCAGACGCGGCGCTCCGACCCGACAGTCCCCTCGACCCAAGTAGTAGCGGTCAAATACGGGACAAGGGCGGTTCCGTACGGGACAAACCAATTTAGCCCAAGATACGGGATGTCCCGGCTAATACGGGACAGTTGGCAACCCTAGGTGCTGTATGTGTGGAATTTGCACGTTCTCCCTGTGACCATGTGAGTTTCTTCCCGGTGCTCCGGATTCCTCCCACATCCCAAAGACATGCAGGTTTGTAAGTTAATTGGCTTCTGTAAATTGTGTAGGGAGTGGAATTGAAAGTGGAACTGGCCTAAAAGGGTGATTGTGGTCAGAGTGGACTGGGTGGGCCGAAGGGCCTATTTCCCTGCTGTATCTTGCAACCAAACTAAACATGGGGTGTCTGATTGCAGGGACGAAGCAGGACCACAGATGTCTCTCCCACCTCACCTGCTGCCTGGATGGCTGTGAACATCTCTTGACTGTCCATGGTCCCCGATCCATTCTTATCGAACCGACTGAAGACTTGCTGGAGAAAACAGCAAAAACACAAATAGGCTTTGAGTGCTAAGTCTGTGACATGTCGCAATATCTTGAGGATTGCAAATAAATAAACCCGTGCAGAATTTGCAGAGGTAAGTACTCAGTTTACATCATCCGTCAGCATTTCCCAAATTAAGGGATGAGCTGCAGATCATAGGTTTGTATTCCATATCATTCTAAATCAATCGAAGGGCGGTCACGGTGGTGCAGCGATAGAGTTGCTGCCTTACAGCGAATGCAGCGCCGGAGACCCGGGTTCGATCCTGACTACGGGTGCTGTCTGTACGGAGTTTGTACGTTCTCCCCGTGACCTGCGTGCGTTTTCTCCGAGATCTTTGGTTTCCTCCCACACTCCAAAGACGTACAGGTTTGTAGGTTAACTGACTTGGTAAATGTAAAAATTGTGTTGTAGGATAGTGTTAATGTGCGGGGATCGCTGGTCGGCACAGACCCGGTGGGCAAAAGGGCCTGTTTCCGCGCTGTATCTCTAAACTAAACTAAACTAAAGTAAACCCTCTTGTATGCCCATCATCAGAAAAAATAATTCAATATCAGACGAAATACAACTTCTTAAAACAGAACCTTCTGACTGATATTAAAAAACATTAGAAAATGCTGCAAATACACAGAACATTCAGCGCCTGTTCGCAGGGAAAGACAGTTAACATTAAACATTTGATGACCTGTGATAAGAACCTCGGAAAAAATCAAACAGGGTAACGATCATTCATCAATACTCACTGTCCAATGGCAGATTTTGCTCCAGAGGTTACTGAATCCCTCAAATCTCATTTTTCCAAACCCATTGATCTGTTTATACTGGTTAAGGAATTGTTTGATTAACAGCTAAATACAATGGGATTCTGTGGTGAACAGTTAGTGTATCTTGTCGGCCATTTTTGTTGTGGGCAAGGCAACCGTGTTTGATGTAGTCGCATATATTTGCATTAATTAATGCAGGTGACCTTGCATTAAGGGGGGAGGGAGAGAGCGTTTCATTCCTAGACTGGAGAGCAAGCAAAAGTTCATCAGTTAAAAGGACAGTGTCAGTGGAGAAGTCTTCCTGTCCAACTAACCTCCAGCATTTCAAGAAGGTAGAAACCTGCAAATGAACAAAGACACAGAGTGCTGGAGTAACTCAGCGGGTCAGGCAGCATCTGTGGAGAACATGGATAGGTGACGTTTCACAGAGTGCTGGAGTAACTCAGCGGGTCAGGCAGCATCTTAGGAGAACATGGATAGGTGACGTTTCACAGAGTGCTGGAGTAACTCAGCGGGCCAGGCAGCATCTTAGGACAACATGGATAGGTGACGTTTCACAGAGTGCTGGAGTAACTCAGCGGGTCAGGCAGCAACTTAGGAGAACATGGATAAGTGACGTTTTGGGTTGGGACCCTTCTTCAGACCTGACGCGAAACGTCATCTATCCATGTTCTCCTGAGATGCTGCCTGACCCGTTGAGTTACTCCAGCACTCGGTGTCTTTTTTTGTAAACCAGCGCCTGCGGTTCCTTGTTTCTAACTGAGAATAAATGATCGGCCGGTTGTAAAATCCAGGCTCACACGCAACAGGCAATCTTTGAGGAAGCTTGGTCCAGTCTAAGATGGGGTGAAAGGGGGAAGGACAGGACACTACCACCAGCAGTGTCTCCGCAGCACGGTGGCGCAGCGGTAGAGTTGCTGCTTCACAGCGCCGGAGACCCGGGTTCCATCCTGACTCCGGGTGCTGTCTGTATGGAGTTTCTACGTTCTCCCCGTGACCTGCGTGGGTTTTCTCTGAGATCTTCGGTTTCCTCCCACACTCCAAAGACGTACAGGTTTGTAGGTTAATTGATTTGGTAAATGTAAAACTTGTCCCTAGTGGGTATAGGATAGTGTTAATGTGCGGGGATCGCTGGTCGGCACGGACCCGGTGGGCCGAAAGGGCCTGTTTCCGCGCTGTATCTCTAAACAAAATCTTTCTAAACTAAACCAAACATCCCACCCCGCCCTGACCACACAGGGGCTTCCAACTCCGCAGAAGGATACATCTGTCAGGGAAATGAGGCTCTTGCAGGCATCCAGGCCAAAGTGATCCCACTTCTCACTGAGAGCTGGAGAGAAAAGGAGACAAGAGTTGACTGCAACACTTCACTGAAATTAAAGACTTGTGTTCTTGTAAGCTTGGTTTCCCCTGGCATGCTTACCGGTTTTCTGCAATATCTCCCGCAGGAGTTTCTGCAGCTCCAACGCTGATATGGCCTCGTCCTGCAAGAACAGCAAGGGAACTTCAGGAAATGATCAAATGCAGCTCTGACATGCATGAGCTCTCCCCTCCCCCCCTCCATCCAATTGATACACAGGTAGACACAAAATGCTGGAGTAACTCAGCGGGTGAGGCAGCATCTCTGGAGAGAAGGAATGGGCGACTCCATTCCATACCTCCGATTTAAACCAGCATCTGCAGTTCTTTCTTACACATTTTGTCCACTCCACTACAAAACGGCGCCCATTCGTTCTCTCCGGAGATGCTGCCTGATCCGCTGAGTTACTCCAGCATTTTGTGTCTACCTTCGATTTACACCAGCATCTGCAGTTCTTTCTTACAGAATTAATCCACATATCTCAACCCACTGAAACTAATTATCAGGCATGCAAATGTCCCAACAGAGGACACAAAATGCTGCAGTAACTCAGCAGGTCAGGCAGCATCTCTGGAGAAAAATAGGTGACATTTCCGAAATCTCTCCCCCCCTCACACTAAGCCTATGCACTCTTGATTTTAGAATAGTCTACCTTGGGCAAAAAACAGTGAGTGTTCACTTCACTTATACCCTTCATGATCTTGTACAAACTTTCTACTATGTAACACTATGTAATGTTGAAGATCGGCCAGTCCAGCAGCAATAAATTTCAGAAAGGTTGGATCGTTTGATTTTTTCCTCCATTCCAAAGGTTGCCAGCCCTGGATGAACAGACTACCAGAGGCCTTGATACATGATATCTACCACCCCACCCGGCCGGGCAGCCACCTTGGTTGTTACCTTGCATTAGGAGCAAGGCTTCATCGACAAGTCCGCAGGAGTAGAGGGCAGCAAGTCCCCAAGAGAGCAAGAGGGAATGACAGGATCAAATGAACGCAAACTCACCGGCCCACAATACTTGTCAAACAGGTCCCTGGAATCTTCAGCAGAGGGGAGTGGACAGTAGGCGAGGTCAGGCACAACCTGGAGATAGAGAATTAAAGATGATCAATGTTTTCACATCGATCATTCCCCCTTTTCCCCCCACTCCCATCGGACAGAAGATACACAAACCTGAAAGCACACGCCACCAGATTCATGAACAGCTTCTGCCCCGACTACTGAACTATCAGACTACTGAACAGTCCTTCCATAAGCTAGGGTGTCGTCCCGATCTTCCAACCTACCTCATTATCAGACCTTGCGCTTTTCCTCTGTAACTGTTAATGCCATAAAACTACACTTTGCACACTGGCATTCTGCAGGTAAGTATTTCATTGTTCAATCTGGGACATGAGACAATAAAACACTCTTGACTCTTGGTATAATCTCTCTACGCTCCCGGTTGTACGTGTGTGCGACTTGATTGTACTTGTGTATTATGTGATTTGACTGGAGAGAAGCAAACAAATGTTTTTCACTGTATCTCGGTACACATTCACACACACACACACACACAAATAAACAAACATCCATCTCCCCACTTGCCTGTGGGCTGTTGGTTGCCAGCATATTCCTCTCCACCGGTCTAGAAGACAGAAGGATCAAGTTAATACCTCCATACTGATTTGTGAAACGCCAGTGCATGTTTTGTTGACTGATGGGTCAGAGTTGAAGTCACTGCTGCGTGTGCTTGTGCTGAGTTTCTCCAGCATACCTACCAAGCTGGCTTAGTAGACTCTCCCCATTTGCCTGAACTTGGTCCTTGAAATCATTGTCCCACAGCTCCCCAAACCTTTCTTATCCATATATCTGTCCAAATGTCTTTTAAATCTGCTTCTACAGCTTGCTCTGGCAGCTCAATCCAAATACGGCCTGCCCTCCTGAGGTCTCTCTTAAATCTCTCCTCACCATGAGTCTACACCCTCTAGTTTTAGAATGCTCTACCTTGGGGAAAAGATGTGAGCGTTCACTTTATCTATGCCCCTCACGACCTTGTACACCTCGAAAGAGGCATGTGTTTGGAAACAGGCCCTTCGGCCCAACTAGCCCATACCGACCAACATGTCCCATCTACACTAGTCCCACTTGCCTGCACTTGGCCCATATCTCTCTAAACCTGTCCTATCCGTGTACCTGTCCAAGTGAAGTTCACCCCTCAGCTTCGTCTCCAAAGAGGAGGGCCCAAGATTGTGCAACCTCTCCTCAAGCCCAGGCGAGAGCCTTTTCCTCTCCCCCCCCCCACCCCACCCCACCCCTCCACCGATTCTCGGCATCCCAGTTCTGGGGCGAGGAGGCCCTTGCTTACGCAGCCCGGTTCCCCTTCTCGGTGAAGACTCGCAGGAGGAACTCGCCCTCCTCGTTGGGGTTGGCGGTGGACGGGACGATGAAGTAGTGGCCCGGTGGGAGGCAGGCGCGCAGGGACACTTCACTGCTGTCCTTGTGCTCCTTGGTGGACAGCACCGGCACTGCTGCCCGCAGATCCTCCTGCGTCAAGTAGGCTCTGGCTGGGTCTCCCTGCAGTGAGGACAGAGGCAGAGAGGTGGGTAGGAGGGAGGTGGCAGGGGGAGATAGCGGAGGTGGCGTGTGGGGGGAGGGGGAGGGGGAGGCGAGGGTAGGGGGGTAGGTGTCGTGTGGTGGGAGGGGTTAGGTCGCGTGTGGGGAGAGGGGGGAGGTGGCATGTGGGTGGAGGCGGGAGGTGGCGTGGGGAGGGGGAGTGGGGAGGGGGAGGGGGGTAGGTGGCGTTTGGGGGGAGGGGGGAGGGGGCGTTTGGGGGAGGGGGGAGGTGGAGGCGTTGGTAGGGGGTAGGTGGCATTTGAGGAGAGGGGGAGGTGGTAGGGGAGGGGGGAATGGGGAGGGGGAGGGGTGTAGGTGGCGTTTGGGGAGAGGGGGTAGGTGGTGGGGGAGGGGGGGAGGTGGAGGCGTGGAGGCATGGGTAGGGGGGGTAGGTGGCATTTGAGGAGAGGGGAGGTGGTAGGGGAGGGGTGTAGGTGGCATTTGGGGAGAGGGGGGAGGTGGTGGGGGAGGTGGAGGCGTAGGTAGGGGTGTAGGTGGCATTTGGGGAGAGGGGGAGGTGGAGGCGTAGGTAGGGGGGTAGGTGGCGTTTGAGGAGAGGGGGGAGGGGGTGGGGGAGCTGGTAGGGGAGGGGGGAGGTGGAGTGGGGAGGGGGGTAGTTGGCGTGTGGTGGGAGGGGGAGGTGGCGTTTGAGGAGAGGGGGAGGTGGCATGGAAGAGCTCACCTGGAAGACGTCAAAGCCGATGAACAGGAAGCCGGCTCCCGCCAGCTGCATCCTCCGCCTGTGCTTCTGCGCCAGGGCCACCAGGAAGGTGCAGCTCACCGCGGAGTCATCGGGGTCATCGTCCTCCTCGAACAGGGTGAGTTTGAACTGCGGGTTCATCCAGTAGTACTTGTCTGCAAGCAACAGGCCGCTGGGTTCAGTGTAGTTTATCGTCACCTGTACCGAGCTTTGTCGCGCCCTGCAGCAGCCGGGGGCTTAAGCTGATGGGGAGCCGCGCGGAGAGGCTAGGAGCATGGATCGGATGCAGCCTGCAGCGGCACAGAACTAGAAGAGATACATAGGTACACAGACGCCCTACCTTTGTGCCGTAGGTTGCCTCCAGCCGAGAAGCCCCGAACCCAGCGACCCTCATAAACCATCTGTACCCAGGGCTTCAGCTTGCCCTCGGCATTGGAGAGCTGCTCCAGGCTCACGTGGCAGATCTCCACAGAGCCAAAGTTACTCTTGAAGTCCTCAACGGACATCCTTGTGAAAGCAGACACAGAGAGCAAGGTCAGGGAGGGGAAAAACACACACACACACACACACACACTCATGTGAAGATGTGTCCCGGCCTGAAACGCTGCAGTTAGGATATCATGAGCTCGCCAAACCTTTCATAGAATCTACAACAGTAGGAGTACGGAACAGCACATGCACACATTGAAGATAGACACAACATGCTGGAGTAACTCAATGGGACAGGCAGCATCTCTGGAGTCTGAAGAAGTCTGGTCCAAAACATCACCCATTCGTTCCCTCCAGAGATGCTGCCGGTTCCACAGAGTTACTCCAGCATTTTGTGTCTATCTAGAACAATAGAGCACAGGAACAGGCCCTTCGGCCCACAATGTCTATGCCGACCATTATACCAAGACCAAGTCTTAACTGCCTTTCACATGATCCACATCCCTCCATATCCAAGTGTCTATTGAAAAGTCTCTGGAATGCCACTATCATATCTGGTTTACACAAAAGTGCAGGTCAGGCAGCACTTCTGGAGAACATGGATAGGTGACGTTTTGGGTCGGGATCCTTCTTTAGACTCAAGGGAAGACAACTTCTTCAGTGTGAAGAAGGGTCCCAACCCAAAACATCGCCTACCCATGTACTTCAGAGATGTTGCCTGACCCGCTGAGTTCCTCCAGCACTTTGTGTCCATCAGTGAGTTTAACCTTTGTGCCCCCAACCATCAGATCAGATCTGGCAAAGCTGCCTCCACATCCCCAAGTGAATGAGCTCGGAGCTCAGTGGTGTTTGCGACGAGTTAGTAAGGAGTGGGGCTGGAGAAGGGAGGATGGTTGGATCGTTAGTGGGAGGCGAGCGGAGGTTCTTACCAAAACTCTCCATCCTCCAGGTGTACGGTCTGTGGACGGTGTTTGTCTGAGACCGTGCTCCACTCTGTGGACCTGCAGAAGGGACAAAGAACATCTTTCCATTCAGAATACAAAGGGTTTTCACTCAAAGGGCCGTGGGTGCATGGAACAAACTGCCAGAGGAGGTCGTTGAGGCAGGGACTATTGCAACGTTTAAGAAACATTTGGACAGGTGCATGGCTGGGACAGGTTTGGAGGGATATGGGCCAAATGTGGGCTGGTGGGACTAGTGTAGATGGGATAGACAATAATAGACAATAGGTGCAGGAGGGGGCCATTTGGCCCTTCGAGCCAGCACCGCCATTCAATGTGATCATGGCTGATCATCACCAATCAGTACCCCGTTCCTGCCTTCTCCCCATATCCCCTGACTCTGCTATTTTTAAGAGCCCTATCTAGCTCTCTCTTGAAAGTATCCAGAGAACCTGCCTCTGAGACAGAGAATTCCACAGACTCACAACTCTCTGAGAAAAGGTGTTTATGTTGGTTGGAGTGGGTATGTTGGGCCGAAGGACATGTTTCCACATTGTATGACTATAACTTTAATACAATGCCTAAATCCTCACTGTTGGAACAACTGAAGATTCAGCAAGGAACTCGATCCGTCAACAGCAAGCCACTGGTATTGCTAAGATCTGTCATTGTCACATTCACCAAGATACAGTGAAAACCATGCTTTGCGTGCTATCCTGTCAAACTATACTATACATGTTTACCTTCAAGCCACGCTCAAGAAAAATACCAGAGTGTGTAATATAGTGTTACAGCATTTGTAGCGTTATGGGCCTGTCCCACTCAGGCTATTTTTTGGGCCACTACAGGCGACTGCCGTCAAATTTTCAACATGTTGAATAATTTCCTGCGACAGTGGCGACAATTTTTGCTGTCGTAGGTTGCATTGATGCTATCGTAGGTTGTCGCCAGGTGTCGTAGGTGAATTCCATTAAAACTAGTCCCTGGCAGTCGCCTAAGTGGGACAGGCCCTTAACTGTTACACAGTAAAAGTCCAGTGTCCACAAGAGGTAGGTCGGAAGATCAGTACTGCACCCTAGGTCGTGGAAGGATTGTTCAGGTTGTCTGATAACAGTGGGGAAGAAGCTGACCCTGAATCTGGTGGTACATGCTTTAGAGTGTTTGTTTCTTCTTCCCGATGGGAGAGGGGAGACGATGGAATGACCAGGGTGAGAAAAGTGCAAGATGATTTACTCAAAGCTCAATCTGACTTGAAACATATAAGATTGTTAAGGGTTTGGACACGCTAGAGGCAGGAAACATGTTCCCGATATTAGGGGAGTCCAGAACCAGGGGCCACAGTTTAAGAATAAAGGGTAAGCCATTTAGAACAGAGACGATGAAACACTTTTTCTCACAGAGAGTGGTGAGTCTGTGGAATTCTCTGCCTCAGATGGTGGTGGAGGCCGGTTCTCTGGATGCTTTCAAGAGAGAGCTAGATAGGGCTCTTAAAAATAGCGAAGTCAGGGGATATGGGGAGAAGGCAGGAACGGGGCGCTGATTGTGGATGATCAGCCATGATCACATTGAATGGCGGTGCTGGCTCGAAGGGCCGAATGGCCTACTCCTGCACCTATTGTCTATTGTGTCAGGAGAACGAACAGAATGTTTATGTCCCAATCGGCATGATTTACTGATTTACAGCATCATTGTGATACAATCTCTGATGTATTCAAGAGAGAGTTAGATTTAGCTCTTAGGGCACTCTCCTTTGCACTCTGATACTCTTCCTTTCTCCCTCCTTACCCGTCACTCCAGGCTCCATTCCACTCCACTCTACCCCAGGGGTTTCGGACCCGCACCAGCTCCACACGGTCTGCCCGCTGTTGAACCTGGGAAGCCGCAAAATAAAAGCAATCACCAGTCCGCAAACTCCTCACAAACGTCAGCACGTTGCACGCAAGGAGTGCAGGATCAGAGTACAATGTTGGCCGGTCCGGAGAGAGTGTGATATAAGGAGCAGCTGGACACTCTGGGACCCATTTCCCTGAAGTGTAGGGAACTGAGGAGCGACCTCCCGTCTTTTCCCCAGGATAGGGAAGTTGGCATTGGTTTAACGTTTAGTTTAGTTTAGAGATATAGGATGAAAGCAGGCCCTTCGGTCCACCGAGTCCATGCCAACCATCAATCACCCATTCACACTAGTTCTATGCTATCCCACTTTCTCACCCACTTCCTGCACATTAGGGGCTATTTACAGAGAGCCAATTCATCTAACAGCCCGCACGTCTTTGGGATGTGGGTGGAAAATGGAGCACCCGGAGGAAACACACGTGGTCATAGAGAGAACGTGCAAACTCCAGAAAGACAGCACCCGAGGTCAGGACCGAACAGGCGTCTCTGGCACGGTAATGCAGCATCAATGTACTGCTCCAGTGAGAGGAGAAATATTTAACAGAGACTACATGGGTAACATTTGCACACAGACATGGTGCGTATATTCAGGGATACGAGATTGATGCAGGAAAGTGCCGTTGAGCTGAAAATTATCCCGGACCTTGTTGAATGGTGGACAGGGTTTGAGGGGCAGAATGGCCACCTCCTGTTTCTACTTGTATAGGAAGGAACTGCAGATGCTGGTTTACACCGAAGATAGACACAAAATGCTGGAGTAACTCAGCGGGATAAGTAGCATCTCTGGAGAGAAGGAATGGGTGATGCTTCAGACTCGACCTGAAACGTCACCCATTCCTTCTCTCCAGAGATGCTGCCTGACCCGCTGAGTTACTCCAGCCTTTTGTGTCTATCTTCGGTCTAAACCCACATCCGCAGTTCCTTCCTACACGTGAGAGGGTCTCTCCTCGATCGTTCAATCACAGGTGCAAGATGCAGGGAGCTCCCATGCAGTCATTCTGCAACAAACACAAATGCAGTCCATGCAACAGGAGTGCCTCACCTGGTCAACACCTGTCACCGAGTACGCATGCCCAGAGATGATGCCTCGTTCACTCAATACTCCCACGGGACCCTGCACAGGGAACAAAGAGTTCAAACGTCAGCCGTCTGATAGAGTCATTGGTAGAACCGCCACCCCGTCTGATAGAACCCCGCTCTCCTGCCTTCCCCCCCATAACACCCGCACTAATCAAGAATCTATCTGTCTCTGCCTGTTGTTAAGGGCTTGGACACACTAGAGGCAGGAAACATGTTCCCGATGTTGGACGAGTCCAGAACCAGGGGCCACAGTTTAAGAAGGAGTAGGCCATTTAGAAGGGAGACGAGGAAACACTTTTTCTCACAGAGAGTGGTGAGTCTGTGGAATTCTCTGCCTCAGAGGACGGTGGAGGCAGCTTCTCTGGATGCTTTCAAGAGAGAGCTAGATAGGGCTCTTAAAAATAGCGCAGGGGATATGGGGAGAAGGCAGGAACGGGATACTGATTGATGATCAGCCATGATCACATTAAATGGCGGTGCTGGCTCGAAGGGCCAAATGGCCTACTCCTGCACCTATTGTCTATTGTCTATTAACTAGATCCCCCAATAGAAAAACACTCTTACTCCATGTTCACACACTGGTCAACCTGAGGAGCACCTTCAGCAACAGACTGGTTCCACCAAGATGCAGCACAGAACGCCACAGTTGATCCTTCTTCCCCGTGGCCATCAAACTGTACAACTCCTCCCCCTTCTGTCGTGGGGTAGACTGAGATGGACTCCCCGCTCCCTCCCCCCTCCCCCAAACTGCACATCCTCAATCCTTTCCACTTGTCACTTTAATTTCATGTATTTTGAGTTTTATGACTGTTGGCAGATTAATTTCGCTCCTGGGATAAATCGCATTGTATCTATCGTGTCGTATTATTTATTAAATGTTGTTTGCAGTCACCGGCTTAGCACAGCAGATGATGGAGCCTTTGTCCAGGAGTTTCTTCAGGAACTTCCAAAGGTTCTTGGGCATCTCGTCGATCTGAAACAACTCCGGCACTCCCCCCGTGAGATCAACCATGGCCTCCAGAGGGAAACCGATGTACAGGGACTCGTAGCAGCCCTTCAGCCTGTGGGGCAGTGGGGAGAGAGGAAGGAGAGGCTCAGTTAACTGGGGCACGTTGTAATGCAATAAGCACTGACAGACACAAAATGCTGGAATAACTCAGCGCGACAGGCAGCATCTCCGGAGAGAAGGAATGGGTGACGTTTTGGGTCGAGACCCCTCTTCAGAGTCTTTAGAATTGTCCCTTGCGTGTGGGATAGTGTTAGAGTGTGGGGATCGCTGGTCAGCGCGGACTCGGTGGACCGAAGGGTCTGTTTCCGTGCTGTGACTCTAAACTAAACTGGGACTATTATCCTCCCTTTGTGTCCAGTACTTCTTCAATCACCCTCAGTAAACACCTCCCTCCTGTCTCTGACCACTTCTCTTAGTTGAGTTATTATCACATGTATTGAGGTACAGTGAAAAGCTTTTGTTGCGTGCTAACCAGTCAGTGGATAGACTACACATGATTACAATTGAGCCGTCCACAGTGTACAGATACATGATAAAAGGGAATGACTGTCTAGTGCTGTTTGAGCAGTGGTTTCATAGAGTGGAGCGAATGTGATGCGTGATTGCAGATCCACTTAGCTCAGGGGTTCCCAACCTTGTTCGTCCCGTTTACCCCTGGCAACTTTAATAGCAGATAACAATGTTATTTCACTTATTTATGAACAACTAATGATGAACAGATACCGGTATGCCAGAACCAAACACAGTCAGTCAATGAGAAAAAAACATGTACAAATCCAGAATCAACAAATTTACCCCCTGGGGTTAAATTTACAACAGGTTGGGAACCCTTGACTTAGGTCATAAGATCATAAGTGATGGGAGTAGAATTAGGCCATTCGGCCCATCAAGTCTACTGCACCATTCAATCATGGCTGATCTATCTGTTGTCTGCTGGGGCAACAGCATTAGTGCAAAAAACAACAAGAAGCTAGTCAAACTGGTTAAACGAGCTAGCTCAGTGCTGGAGGGGAGAGTAGACTCTGGGATGGGTGTGCTTGAGAGGCGTATGAGGCACAAGGTACAGGTCATCCTGAAAAACTTGTAAAATACCAGCCCTGGGTTGGTATTGGCCACATTAAAGGTATTTTATGACCAGGCTGATGTTGTGGGCATGTTGATGTCAGCAGCACCGTGGCCATCGGGTCCACTTACTTGGCATAAGCTTTCTCCAGGAGCGGGCTCCAGAACTCATTGTTGTCCTTGCTGTAGAGAAAGGCCAACTTGGTGTCAACGGTGGGCAGCCGATCGTCGACTATCACCTCCACCCACTGCCCGTACTGCCAGAACTTGGGCAAGCGATAAGACAAAGCAAAGTGTTAGAACATCAGTCGCAACCCAGGACAATTCCTACTGCAAGCAACACAGCAGCATCAACCTACATGTTGTATCTGGGATGGAATTCTAACCTACGTCTCCTGCCCTAGGAAGCAATTTAATAATGCAAACATGTTAACTTCTCCTGCAGACAACATCAACTGCAGTCTGAAGAAGGGTTTCGGCCCGAAACGTTGCCTATTTCCTTCGCTCCATAGATGCTGCTGCACCCACTGACTTTCTCCAGCACTTTTGTCTACCTTCGATTTTCCAGCATCTGCAGTTCCTTCTTAAACACTTGGTAAACACTTTAACTCTCCCTCCTAACCCCACACTGCCCTTCCCGTCCTGGGCCTCCTCCATTGTCAGTGAGGTCCAGCGCAAATTGGAGGAACAGGACCTCATAATCGATTGGGCAGCTTACACCCCAGCGGTATGAACATTGACTTCTCTAACTTCAACCTTTGCTTTCCCTCTCTCTCCATCCCCTCCCCCTTCCCAGTTCTCCTACGAGTCTGTCTGTCCCCAATTTCATTTTATCTCTGTTTTCTTTGTTTATTACTTTCTCCTAGCTAACAAGGATGTGTTCTACATTTTCATTGAACTCCACCCCTTTGTCTCGTTTTCACGTTACACTTCCTCTCCCCCTGACTCTCAGTCTGAAGGAGGGTCTCGACCCGAAACGTCACCCATTCCTTCTATCCAGAGATACTGCCTGTCCCGCTGAGTTACTCCAGCATTTTGTGTCTAAAGTTTAGTGTTGACACCGGTACATTGATGACAATTAAGATGTGGAGAGGACATTTTTACTAGTGGGAGAGTCTAGGACTGAGGGCACAACTTCAGAATAAAAGGATATACCCTTTACAATGGAGCTGAGGGGGAAATTGTTTAGAGGGTGGTGAATCTGTGGAATCCATTGCCCCAGACAGCGGTGGAGGCGAAGTCATTGGGTATTTTTAAAGCGGAGAATGATAGGTTCTTGATTAGAAAGTGCTTCAAAGCTTATGAAGAGACGGCAGGAGAATATGCTGAGAGAATGGAGTGGCTGGGCTTGTACACTCTGGAATTTAGAAGGATGAGAGGGAATCTTATTGAAACGTATAAGATTATTAAGGGTTTGGACACGCTAGAGGCAGGAAACATGTTCCCGATGTTGGGGGAGTCCAGACCAAGGGGCCACAGTTTAAGAATAAGGGTTAGTCCATTTAGAACGGAGATGAGGAAACACTTTTTCACACAGAGAGTTGTGAGTCTGTGGAATTCTCTGCCTCAGAGGGCAGTGGAGGCCGGTTCTCTGGATGCTTTCACGAGAGAGCTAGATAGGGCTCAGGGGATATGGGGAGAAGCGGAGTCAGGGGATATGGGGAGAAGGCAGGAACGGGGTACTGATTGTGGATGATCAGCCATGAATGGTGGTGCTGGCTCGAAGGCCTACTCCTGCACCTATTGTCTATTGTGGTGTTGAGAGGGAGAAATAGATCACCCATGATTGAATGGCGGAGCAGATTCAATGGGCTGAATTCTTCTCTGTCTTATGGGCTTTGGTCTTAGAATGACAAGAACGTACCTTGAAGCGGAAATATCCCGAGTAGCCTGTCCCGAATCCCTGGTTTGGGGGGATCACCTGCTTCATCACATCCTTGTTGAGGCTGAGGCAAGCAATGACGGACAAGAACCAGCAGTCACCTGGGAACAAGATGGCTGTGCCTTAATGACCAGAGACCATGTTATCAAGACAAAAGCAAAGGCAGGAGCCAGAAACAACATCCTGAGTAAGGTGGCCAACTCTAAATGGGGATCAGCTCCAGGAAAGTTGTACTGTGCTATTCAGCAGCCGAATATGCCTGCCCAGCCTGGGGACGTTCTTCACATGGCAAGAAGTTGGATCCGGTGCTAAACGCAGCATGCAGAACCATCTCTGGCTGTCTCGAACCTTCACGAGTTGATGACCTGTACCTGCTGCGTGGTATTGCACCCCCTCCAATCAGAAGAGCAGTCTCCTCAAGAGTGGAACTCCAGAACCAGGGGCCACAGTTCAAGAATAAGGAGTAAGCCATTTAGAGCGGAGACGAGGAAACACTTTTTCTCACAGAGAGTGGTGAGTCTGTGGAATTCTCTGCCCCAGAGGGCGGTGGAGGCAGGTTCTCTGGATGCTTTCAAGAGCGAGCTAGATAGGGCTCTTAAAAATAGCGGAGTCAGGGGATATGGGGAGAAGGCAGGAACGGGGTACTGATTGTGGATGATCAGCCATGATCACATTGAATGGCAGTGCTGGCTCGAAGGGCCGAATGGCCTACTCCTGCACCAATTGTCTATTGTCTATTGCAGCAAGCAGGAGGATGACTCTCGTCTCTTCCAACACATCCAGGCACCAAAGAGGTTAAAATCCAGAAATAGCTTCCTACATGCAGTCCAACCCCTGAACGATAACCCCCGCACCTGTAGGACCCGAAACATCGCCTATTCCTTCTCTCCATAGATGCTGCCTCACCCGCTGAGTTCCTCCACCATTTTTGTCTACCTTCGATTTTTCCAGCATCTGCAGTTCTTTCTTAAACATGATATCCTCACAAGGTAAATGCTGTAACTTGGCTCAGTTCAATGCTCTCACCCAATGCTCCCTGGCAGATGTCCGTCCTGGTGGTCCCATCAACAACAAACTGAGGACTGCCGCAAATTTCCTGTTGATAAGAAGATAGGTACAGCTTAAAAATGTTACAGCCCGAGACTCTTGGCAATTGCATCAGGGACAATGCAAGTTATGAAAAGCCTGAAGTAGGGACCCGACCCAAAACCTCAACTATCCTTATTCTCCAGGGTGCTGCCTGACCATTGAGTTACTCCAACACTTTGTGTCTTACCTTGTCCAGTCCCCTTCTTCGTACCTCATATTTCCCTTTTACTCCCCCCACCCCCTCTTTTTCCCCTCCGTCCCTTCCTCCCCTCCGTCCCTTCCTCCCCCCCCCCCTCCCCCCCCCCGGGTCCCATCGCACCCATATCCCTCCCTCTGGCTTTACATTTCTCTTCTCTCCTTATTTGGCACCCTTTCATCTCCTGCCTTTGTCAGTTTAGTTTATTGTCACGTGTACCGAGGTCTGCCCCCGCCTCACCTGTATCCACCTATCACTTACCGGACTTTGCCCCACCCCAGTTCTCCCCCCACTACTCCATCAGAAGGAAGGGTCCCAACCCAAAATGTTACCTGTCCATTCCCTCCACAGGTGCTGCCTGACCCGCTGAGTGTTTTGCTATATATCGGTAGTCATACCCTTGCTCTCACCCCCCCTCACCAAATTGCTATAAATTAGTAGCCAGTTCATCCCCCCTCCTCTTCCTAAATTGTTATAACTTGTTGTTACATCTTCCAACCTCCGGTCCCAAGTTGTTATTATTTGATAGTCCTACCATGCTCTCCCCACCCCAATTCCCAAAATGATATAAATTGATGGTCAAATCTTTTCCCCCTCCTGTTTTCGAGTTATTGTCAACTTTCCAACTTCTTGTCATTCCTTACCACTTCCTGTTCCCAAAATATTATAAAGTTAGGCACACTTCGCTTTCTCCGATAATGCATTTTATTTAAGTAATTTACTGTGCTTTAGAATGCAATTTATTCCATGTAATGTCTTGTCTTTGATCTGAAACATAGAAAATAGGTGCAGAAGGAGGCCATTCGACCCTTCGAGCCAGCACCGCCTTTCAATGTGATCATGACTGATCGTCCCCAATCAATAACCCGTGCCTGCCTTCTCCCCATATTCCACCAGCCCCTAGAGCTCTATCTAACTCTCTCTTAAATCCATCTGGACCTCGAGTCTGTAATAATAAGCAAGTTTAGTATTTGCTTTAAGCAATTAACGATTATATTTTAAAAGATCGACACAAAATGCTGGAGTAGCGTCTGAAGAGGTATCGTCTGACGACCCGTAATGTCACATATTCCTCCTCTCTAGAGATGCTGCCTGTCCCGCTGAGTTACTCCAGCGTTTTGTGTCTATCTTTGCTGGAGTAACTCAGAGGGCCAGGCAGTACCTCTGGAGAACATGGATAGGTGATGTTTCGGGGGTCGGGGGGAGCTTTCTTCAAGGGTCATGGGCAAGTCCCCACCGTCTCTGACTTACCTGTGGCCTCTTCCAGCCTGAGATGAGAGTGTTGAAGCGAGCAGTACGCCCGGGGCCATGCAGAGAGGAGTTGTCAGCAGGGAAGTGCAGATCCTCAAAGAGTCCTTGTCCGGGCCCGGGACTCGGAGCTCCAGCTGGAATGGGCGCAACGTTGGCGTTTCTCAGCAGCACCGAGCTGCTGCCGTAGAATCCCGGCCTCTGGTCGCCACCGCTCCAGGGCACTGGGTACATGTTGGTGCAAAAGGCAGCGCCCTCCCAACTTACCTTCCTATGCAGGGAGAGAGACCAGGAAGTGCGGCAACGCGTCAGGGAGAGGGTGGGGCAACCTTTCCCCAGTGTGCCAAGGCCTGCCCTGCCCTGCAAATAGACACAAAATGCTGAAATAACTCAGCGGGACAGGCAGCATCTCTGGAGAGAAGGAATGGGTGACGTTTCGGATCGACACCCTGAAAGCCTCACCACTATTTGTAGCCCCAAGTTTGGCTCGGAGAATGCAGACTCAGATGGTCGCACCCATTTGGATGTCATTAAGTTGGAAAGGGTGCTAGAGAGATTCTCTGTCAGAGAAACCAGAGCACCCGGAGGAAACCCGCGTGGTCATCGGGAGAACGTGCAAACCCTACCATGCTGAAGGTGTAGGCAGCTGGGGTGGAGTGAGTGTGCCATCAACCAGGGGCTTTGTCCTGGAGGTCGTTGCAGCTGCACGTCTGTTCAGCTGGAGACTCTTCCATCTCATCCCCTGTAGATGTGCAGAGGCTTTGAGGAAATCAATTTAGTTTCAGCACAGACAACGTAACTTCCAATCTACTCTTGTCCCTGGGCGACTAATGCTGTCAGTCCAGTTGAGCCTCTGGTTCACGGTGACCATCATTCCCCACTCCACAGACAAGCTGGTGGTGGTGGCCGACCACCATGACATTTCACCTTCGGCACAGAAGGGCCAGTTCCTGTGTTCTGTTCTTGTATTCACTGGAGTTTTGAAGGATGAGGAGGCTCTTATAGAAACATATAAAATTATAAAAGGACTGGTCAAGCTAGATGCAGGAAAAATGGTCCCAATGTTGGGCGAGTCCAGAACCAGGGGCCAGTCTTAGAATAAAGGGGAGGTCATTTAAGACTGAGGTGAGAAAAAATGTTTTCACCCAGAGTTGTGAATTTATGGAATTCCCTGCCACAGAGGCCAAGTCACTGGATGGATTTAAGAGAGAGTTAGATAGAGGTCTAGGGGCTAGTGGAGTCAAGGGATATGAAGAGAAGGCAGGCACGGGTTATTGATAGGGGACGATCAGCCATGATCACAATGAATGGCGGTGCTGGCTCGAAGGGCCGAATGGCCTCCTCCTGCACCAATTTTCTATGTTTCTAGGACCTGCATGATAATGTGCTTTAAGGCCACGAGATGGTTGGAATGCCTTGTGTGAAGGTGTGTGCATATGTGTGTGAGAGAGAAAGAGAGTGAGAAGGGAAAGACGGAAATGTAAAATCTCAGCACTGACCCATCCCATGCCTTAACACAGTCCTGGGGTTTTGCTTCATGCAGACTGGCACAGTTTTATTCCCTGAGCAGCACTACCACACAGCCGTCCGCAGTAGAGAATTGCAAAGGTTCATACTCCAAGCAAAAAAAATCTTTATCTTATAGTCCTAAATAACAGTTTTTTTCAGAAGCTACAATCCCAGTTCCAGCTGGTAGATTCTTGATTAGTTCGGGTGTCTGGGGTTACGGGGAGAAGGCAGGAGAATGTGGATTGAGAGGGAAAGATAGACCAGCCATGATTGAATGGCGGAGTAGACTTGATGGGCTGAATGGCCTAATTCTGTTCCTATAACTTATTAACATACGAGCTCCAGACTCTACCAGTCAATGAAGATAGTGGTCAAAGACAAACACACGGTGCTGGAGTAACTCAGCGGGTCTGGCAGCATCCCTGGACAACAGGAATACAAGACATTTTGGGTCGGAACCCTTCTTCAGACTGCGGCATGGGTTCCAACTCAAAACGTTGCGCATTCCTTTTCTCCACAGATGCTGCCTGACCTGCAGAGTCACTCCAGCATTTTGTGCCTGTCTTCGGTATAAACCAGCATCTGCAGTTCCTTCCTACACACTGGTGGTCAAAGACATGTGCTTAAAGGAATATCTGAAAAAGGAGACACCAAAGAGGGCAGAGATAGGAGATAAGCGTTTGAAAGCACAACAAATAACAATCAAGCAAGCAATGAGCAAGAGGATTGTTTAAAGAATAAACCAAGTTACAAAGAACAAGTCGTTCAAGAGAAGAAGGAATTTTTCCACACTATTTGACGCCAACAGTTTCCTCATTTGTGAATTTTGTTATATCAGACGATGCATGCATTTGCAAGTTTTTATTTATTAGCAATAATGAGTATTTTCTTCCAAACACAAAACTGAGAAGCCTTGGTGTCTCCATCAATGCGCTGTTGCCATGATGCTGGCCACACCTGAAACCAGAAAACAGCACCAGTCAGCAAACGTTCTCAGCCTGAATCCAAAAGACATGCGTATTCAAGGATATCATCGGCTCCACCCAGGACACCATTTACTCACTGTCAAAATCTATCTTCTCCACAATATTTTTGGGCTTGATACTTTCTTCTTGGTTGCAGATAAAGATTTTTTCAGGTTCAGACTCTGTCCAGCCGTACTTGCTCATCCAAACTTGCAACTGGGAATCTGAAGATATTATGGTGGATGGAAAGAGACGGTGGATTATTCAGGAAGACCGCCAATCCGTCTTTCCAATGCATTGTTAAATGTGCTACAATGCAGTACCAATGAGATTAGGAACTGCAGATGCTGGAAAATCGAAGGTAGATAAAAGTGCTGGAGAAACTCAGCGGGTGCAGCAGCATCTATGGAGCGAAGGAAATAGGCAACGTTTCGGGCCAAAACCCTTCTTCAGACTGCAGTTGATGTTGTCTGCAGGAGAAGTTAACATGTTTTCATTATTAAATTGCTTCCCAGGGCAGGAGACGTAGGTTATAATTCCATCCCAGGACGAAACGTTGCCCATTTCCTTCGCTCCATAGATGCTGCTGCACCCGCTGAGTTTCTCCAGCACTTTTGTCTACCAATGAGATTAGTATTGTGTTCGGCACAGATATTGTGTGTCGAAGGGCCTGACCCCTGTGCTGCACTGTTCTATGTTGTAATAAGGTGTGGAATTAGATTTTACTTTAGTAAGACTATACACATTAGACTTTAGATACCGTGCGAAAACAGGCCCTTCGGCCCACGCCAAACAGCGATCATCCCTTTCACTAACATCATGCTACACACTAGGGACATTTTACTATTTTTTTCACCGAGTCTAATTAACCCACAAACTTTCTATTTATTTATTTTATTTTATTAGAAGCGATTGTACAGGGATAAGGCAATCGACATAACAGTTATACAATTATTGTACAGCTTCATTTTTAGCATTAGAATTAACCTACAAACTTGTACGTCTTTGGACAGTGGGAGGAAACCGGAGCACCCGGAGAAAATTAATGTGTCACACAAAGACATACAGGTTTGTAGGTTTGTTCAAAAGGGAACTGCAGATGCTGGAATATCGAAGGTACACAAAATTGCTGGGGAAACTCAGCGGGTGCAGCAGCATCTATGGAGCGAAGGAAATAGGCGACGTTTCGGGCCGAAAGATGTTTCGGGCCGAAGGGTTAGAAGGGTTTCGGCCCGAAACGTCGCCTATTTCCTTCGCTCCATAGATGCTGCTGCACCCGCTGAGTTTCCCCAGCAATTTTGTGTACCTTCAGGTTTGTAGGTTTATTGCCTTTGGCAAAATTGTAATTTTTCGCTATTGTTTAGGATAGCGTTAGTGTACGGAGTGATTGCTAGTTGGCACAGACTCGGTGGGCTGAAGTGCCAGTTTCCATTCTGTATCTCTAAAGTCTTTAAAGTCCTTAGAAAGAAGGAACAAATCAAGGATATCATGTGGAACTTGAAGGGAGGGGTTTAAACGAGACATATTTTGTGGCATTTACAATATATTGATATTTTTGACATTTGTAAGTTTTTTTTTCTCTCTTTCTCTTATTTACTATCTATATTTTAAAAAAAACTAGAAGCAGAATCAATCCAAGTTCAAGTGAGTTTATTGTCATGTGTCCCTGTATAGGACAATGAAATTCTTGCTTTGCTTAAGCACACAGAAAATGTCCACAATTGAACATTTTAATAATGTATGATTGATATACATGAAAAGTTTTTACTGTTTTTATGTAATTATCCTTTACCATAATATGTTTGCTTCTAATAAAAATATTTACAAAAAAAAAAAAAATTGATTTAAAGTTAGTCTCCAAGCACTTCTCTGCTGAGATTATCACCATAGTCCAGGGCATTTTCCCCAAAGCCCCACATTAACCTTACCTGTTAGTTCTCCTAACATTTCAGCCAGCAGCCATTTCTCTATTGTTTGGTACGTGATTCCAACGACATGACAGATAACTGTGGGAAGAGTTCCAATAGGTTACGGCATGTCCTAGACAGAATAACTCTGGCAAGCAGTTGGTTTCTTCCCAGAGAGATTACTTGTATCTACTGGAAGTGCAGTAACACCAACTCCACCGACTCTGCAGCCAAAATGCTTCCTTTGCACATCGATTTGACACAATACCATTCATCACAACCAATGTTTGCTTCTTCTACCCAAAATTACGACTTTATTGTTAAAAAGGTCGCACAATTACCAGTCTGCAACCCAGATTATTGACACTGATCACTGGTTGCTCTCTCACGGAAAAGATCATTATTTTACTTACTCCTGAGCAGATACACAGGATTGATGAACATTTGTGGCTCCTCTATAATGGCCAAGGAATTGTAGCAAAAAGTGACTACAGTTACTTCTAGAGCCAGGGCTTCAGAGGGTTTGAGTCAACCACATAGAGATGTGATTCAAACTAGACAAGGTGAGGGCTCCCTTTTCACAAAGCAGATGTGAGTGGGTTGAGGGGGGGGTGAAGTGAGAAGGGGAAGGTTTTGTAGTTACCTAGAATTGGAGAATTCAATGTTCACACTGTAAGCTGCCCAAGCAGAATCTGAGGAGCTGTTCCTATAGTTTTCATGTGTCTTCACACTGGCAATGTAGGAGGCCCAGGACAAGAAAGATCAGCATGGGAATGGAAAGAAGGGCTAAAATAGTTAGCAACTGAGAGGTTCATCTCTCCGGTAAATAGTTAAGCTGTGAAAGGCATTGGCCTCTTAAAGGTGCTATGCAAATGTCTGCTGCTGTTGCTGCTCCTTCTGCTTGGTGACGTTGCCATCTAAGAACAACACCAAAGGCAGGGTCTGGGATATGCATGATCTCTTCCATGATCTACCCCCCCCCCCTTCCCTCTTCTCCATTTCCCATAAAAACCTAGAGTTTGTGATCATGACGTACTCACATTTACGCACTGAATCTTCAAAGCTCGTTATTCCATCAATCAGCTCTGCATTTTCTTCGAGATTACGCTGGATGGTGAAGGGAAGAGAAGTTAATCATGGAGCAAATAGTATCAATGATTCGGCCCAATGAGTCTCTGCTGACCATAAAGCACCCACGCAAATCCCATGCTATTCTCCCCCTTATCTTCTCCCGAAGGGAGAGGGGAGAACAGGGAATGACCAGGACGAAAGAGGTCCTTGATTTTATTGGCTACTTTGTTGGCAATGGCTTCCATCTATGTTGTCACAACCGATTTTCTTGCCAATTTCCACCCTGGTATCAGGGCCATCCCTGGGTAACGAACAGGTTCCATTTTTACAGACCTCATCCACAAGTCGGAAAGAAACCACAAAATCACTCTAGACGATAACCACATGCCCACAGTTTTGTAGCGAATGACAGCAAAAGCACAGAGAACTGATAAAGAAAAAACAATGACTAAAAGCAGAGAGAGAGGGGAAACTAGTTCTGCCGGTCATAGAAACAAACGTATGTATGTACGTCAGACTTTTGAATTTGTGAATACCACGAGGGTTCATATGTAGGGGTGGCCGTAACTCGGACATTAATAACCAGTGGTCTGCCTGTAATCCATATATGACTCTTCCTTTCCATTACTTCTCCATCTTCATTTTGGGCGGCACGGTGGCACAGCGGTAGAGTTGCTGACTTACACTACCAGAAATCCGTGTTCGATCTTGACTGTGGGTGCTGCCTGTATGGAGTTTGTTCGTTCTCTGTGACCCGCGTGCGATTTCTCCGGTTTCCTCCCACACTCCAAAGATGTATAAGTTTGTAGGTTAATTGGCTTCGGTAAAAATTATATAATGTCCCTAGTGTGTAGGATAGTGTTAGTGTACACTGGTCAGCACGGACTCAGTGGGCTGAAGGGCCTGTTTCTGCGCTGTATCTTTAAAGACTGATATCCATGGCAAGCCCACAGACTCTCACTGCTATTTCAACTACACCTGACGTTCATCTGTAGCATTAAAAGCACGGTGTCATCTGGACAACTGTGCTCTTCACCCTGGCTCAGGCTGTGTTGGCAGGGCGAGTTGTGAAGAGCATATTGTGACTCAGCAACAGGATATAGATAGAGTGAGTGGGCGAAATCTTGGCGAGTGGAGTTTAATCTGGGAAAGTGTGATGACATGGATTTCGGTAAGAGAATCAAAAGCGAATTATCAAAGTGGATATAGACTGGAAATCAGTGAAATGCAGGTGGATCTGGGCGTTCTTGTGCACCAATCCGGCAAAGTAAGCAGGCAAGTGTGGGAAATAGTTAAGAGACCAAATGGGCAGGTGGCATATTGGCCTTTATTGCAAGGGGATTGGAGTTTGAAACAGGGAAGGTTTAGTTTAGTTTAGAGATCCAGCGCGGAAACAGGCCCTTTGGCCCATCGAGTCATCGCCGACTAGCCATCCACAACCACTGCTACACACACTAGGGATAATTTACAATTACCAAATCCAATTAACCAACAAACCTGTACTTCATTGGAGTGTGGGAGGAAACTGGAGAACGTGGAGAATACTAATAAGGTCACGGGGAGAACGTACAAACTCCGTACAGACAGCACCCATGGTAGGGATCAAACCCGGGTCTCTGGTGCTGTAAGGCAGCAACTCTACCGCTGCGCCACCGTGCCATCCCATGGTTACAGTTGTACAGGGTTTCGGTCAGGCTACACCTGGACATCTACAGTACATGCAGTTTTTGGTCCCCTTCCCAAGAAAGGATATAGTGCCTTTGGAGGCAATCAAAAGGAGATTCATCAGGTTAATTCCTAGGGCGAGAGGGTTGTCGTATCAAGAGGATCTAAACTGTCTGGGTGTGTATTGTTTGGAGGGGGAGCTTATTGAAAAGTACAAAATAAAATGGGACTCAAGAGTAGATGTTAAGATATTTATCGACCATGGGACACACAGTTTAAAGTTAAGGGAATGATCATTTAAACCTGAGAGGTGTAGGAATTTCTTCAGAAGGTGGTGAATCTCTGGAATTCTCTGTTCCAGTGAGGGTGGGCATCTGAACTTTAGATGCAGCATGGACACAGGCCCTTCGATCTACCCGAGTCCACACCGACCATCAATCACGACGACACTCGTTCCTTGTTATTCCACTTTCTCGTTCACTTCCTACACACCAGGGGCAATTTTACAGAAGCCAATTAACCTACAAATCCTCACATCTTCGGGATGTGGGAGGAAACTGTAGCACCCGGAGGAAACCCACATGGTTAGAGGGAGAACATGCAAACTCCACACAGACAGCAACCAAGATCAGGATCGAAGTAAACCTTCATCTGCAGTTCCTTCTTACACATTTAGACATGCATGCTTAGCCAGCAAGTGCAGGAAATAGATTAGAGGGCAAATGGATAATATGACAATATTTGATAATATTATTGCAGAGATTTGGGTTTGAAATAAGGAAATGTTGTTACAGTCGTCCAGTTCTGATGAAGAAATATTAACGTTGAACATTAACTCAGTTCCTCTCTCCACAGATGCTGCCTGTCAGGCAACAATGATTCTGCAAGGATGTAATTGCTGGAGACCTACAGCACAAAGCCCTGTGCTTGTCCATCGAATTGAATTCCACAAAGTCATCGAAGGCAATGCCACTCCAGGTAAGGGCTTCCCAGGTTTCACACAACTACTATCAAGCATGCCTAAAGGAGACTCTCAAAGGTGAATAAACCCAGACATCTTACTCACCCAGAAGTCTTGGAAGTGGCAGGTCTCCAAGAGGTCACCTAGATTCAGGATTTGTTGGATTGGCCGCTCCTCTTGCTGTGTTTGCTTGGTTAAGGAAGCCTATGTCTCCATACTTTCAGCAGGGCTCTAGGTTTAGTTTTGTTTAGTTTAGAGATACACCGCGGAAACAGGCCCTTCGGCCCACTGCCGACCAGCGATCCCTGCACATTAACACTATCCTACACCCATTGGGGACAATTTTTACATTTACCAAGCCAATTAACCTACAAACCTGTACGTCTTTGGAGTGTGGGAGGAAACTGAAGTTTGTTAACTCCACACAGTGGTGAATATGATTTATCAGGATCCTGAAAATAGATACATCTAGGTTCAAGAACAGTTTCCTCCCATCGACTGTCAGGTTCATGAATCACCCCACCTCAGCACACAGCCACTACAGCCTACTGCAGTTATTTTACATACTTTAGTTTTTGCACTATCTTGGTGTTGTTTACTTAGAATAAGCGATAATTGCTGCCTCTTGGGTAAGGATACATGGGTCTGGTCGATCATACACTTGCAGAGGGTGAAGTCTGTGTGTGGAAGGTTCGTCAGGGCTTTCAGCAAGATTTGTGCAGTTACGGTTGACTGGAAGAAAGCGGGATTGAACTGATACCTACATGGAAAAGACAGCAAATGGATTAATGCAACAAGAATGATATTGTAGACACCTGAAATTAGTGCTAAAACACAAAGATTGAAAAATATTCAACAGGTGGCTTCTTGGGGAGGATGCTTCAAATCATTGACCATTGATAACAAGAGATATACTTACAGTTTAAGAACCGCCAGATTGGCTTCCAGATCATAAGCATTCTCCCTGGCTTGAGTCTCCACGTATCGTTCTAAAGTCGACAGATTCTCAGGATTATACCTGTGGAGGGAAGCAAGAATTGGAATTGTTAGCTTTTCAAAGTTATAGGACCGCCACCAATTTTCCAGCACTCTTGGTTCCAGAGCCTTGCCGTTTTGTCGTGGCCTCCGAGAGGAATCGAACAGTAACAAAACGGTCTGCCTAGGCCGAAGATGAGACACAAAAAGCTGGAGTAACTCAGCGGGACAGGCAGCATCTGCGGAGAAGGAATGGGTGACGTTTCAGGTTGAGACCCTTCTTCATGTGTGTCTATGAATATGTATATATACTTATATATATTAAGATGTTGTTTGCATTTTGTTAACTCCACGCAGTGGTGAATATGATTGATCAGGAGCCTGAGAAAAGATACCTCCAGGTTCAAGAACAGTTTCCTCCCATCGACTATCAGGTTCATGAACTACCCTGCACAATCCCACCTCAGCACACATACTTATGTATATATATGTCTGAAGAAGGGTTTCGGCCCGAAACGTTGCCTATTTCCTTTGCCCCATAGATGCTGCTGCACCCGCTGAGTTTCTCCAGCTTTTTTGTGTACCTTATGTATATATACTTGCATATATGCATACACTGAACGTTTTACCTCTTCTTCTCGTTTATTATATTGTTTACAGTGTACTGTTCTGTTGTGCTGCTGCAAGGACGAATATCATTGTTCTATCTGGGACATTTAACATTAAACCGACCGCGCCTTTGCGGTTGCAGCCCCTAGACTGTGGAACAGCATCCCCTTTCCCATCAGGACTGCCCCCTCCATCGACTCTTTTAAGGCAAGGCAAGGCAAATTTATTTGTATAGCACCATTCGTGCAAACTGCAATTCAAGGTGCTTTACAGGAAAGAAAAAATAAAATAGTCACTAATTAAAAATTGCAAAATAAGCAATACGACAAATGTATGAATAATAAAACAACATCAATGAAACAATAAAACGATTTTAAAAAGCACATAAAAGGGTTAAAATTAGACGGTTAAGATTACCTGCATGTCGGGTTATGGAAAAGCTATACTAAACAACAGTGTTTTTAGTCAAGACTAAAGACTTATCTATACTCCCAAGCCTTTCCTGACGTCCTCTGAGTGAGGGCCACATGTATATATGTATGTAGTTTGTTTTGTTGTGCTATTCTTATAACAAATGTAAAGCACTTTGGCCAACGAGAGTTGTTTTTTAAATGTGCTATAGAAATAAATGTGACTTGGCTTGAATGTGACTAAAACACTCTTGACCGCCCTGACCGGTCCCTATCCCAGGCACAAAATGCCGGAGTAACTCCAGCATCTCTGGAGAGAAGGAATGGGTGATTTAACACTCACCGGTCGATGCCCTTCAGCAGCTTCCCCACATTGGCTCGCATCTGCTCGATGGCGCTCATGGCCGCGATCTCCGGGCGGGGACAGCGAGTCTACTCCAAGCCCAGGCTCCACACCGAGCGACCAGGCCTCCACACGCGGCGCCGGCCGGGAGATCAGAGGGCAGGCCGTGCAGTGGGCATGCGCGGTGCCGGCGCCGCCCGTGGTAAATGGTGGTCATACGCGTGCGTGGTGCCGGCACCCCGGGGAATGGTCATCATACGCATGCGTTGTGCCGGCACCCCGGGGAATGATCATTATACGCATGCGTAATGCCGGCACCGCCCATGGTAAATGATGGTCATGCGTGATGCCGGCACCCCGGGACTGATCATCATACGCATGCGTTGTGCCGGCACCGCCCATGGTAAATGATGGTCATACGCATGCGTGGTGCCGGCACCCAGGGAATGATCATCAAACGCATGCGTGCCGCCGGCACCTCCTCTTGGTGCTGACGGAACGGGCATACGCATGCACAGTGCCGGCACTGATTTCAATGAATGGACTGGAGGAGTAACTCCAATGTCAGTGTTCTATCCCTGTTCCAGCCTCTGCTGAACACTTGAAATAAATATTCGTATGGAATTTTATTTTTACATTTTCCCTTGCTCTCAAGCTTATTTAATGGGTTTCAGGTTCTCTCACTGTTGTGGTACTTGAACAAGAGGAAGAAGTTTGAACTGTATTGCCTTCCCTGTATAACGTTAGTACCTCCACCAATGTAAAGCACTTTGGTCAACGAGAGTTGTTTTTTAAATGTGTTATAGAAATAAAAGTGACTTGACTAGACTTGACTTGACTTCCATCACAGTGAGGAATGTGGAATCCACTGTGATGGATGTTTATGTTCACTTTTATGTGGTTGTGTCACTTGTTGTTTTTCACTTAGTGTGGCTGCATGGTAACTCAAATTTCCTTAACTGCTTAAATGTGACAATAAACTGACCTTGAAACCTTGAATACTGCATCACAGCTTAGTTTGGGAACAGGATGACACAAAATGCTGGAGTAACTCAGCGGGACAGACAGCATCTCTGGAGAGAAGGAATGGGTGACATTTCTGGTTGAGACCCTTCTTCAGTCTGAAACGTCACCCATTCCTTCTCTCCAGAGATGCTCCTGTCCCGCTGAGTTTCTCCAGCATTTTTGTGTACCTTTCTACACATTGTTGGGTGGGGGAGGGATGGAGAGAGAGGGAATGCCGGAGTTATTTGAAGTTAGAGAAATCAATATTCTATTTTGCTGCAAGTAAGAATTTCATTGTTCTCTCTGGGAAATATAACAATAAAACACTCTTGACTCTAATATGCATAATGGAAATAGCAGCTGAAGCAATGCATTGGGATAAAGTCAGTTAATTGTTTCGCTGTGTGACCCCACACACGCTTTCCATTGCTGCTTGCAGCAAGGAGGGCTGGCTGTTGTTGTGTAAGAAGGAACTGCAGATGCTGGTTTAAACCAAATATACTAGAGGAGCTAGAAACCTCTAGTATATTTGGTTTAAACCGAAGATAGACACAAAAAACTGGAGTAACTTCTTCTGAAAAAGGGTCTCGACCCGAAACGTCACCGATTCCTTCTCTCCAGAGATGCTGCCTGTCCCGTTGAGTTACTCCAGCATGTTGTGTCTATTTTGTGGCTATTGTTGTTGACTTGTTACACTCAGCGCTGAGCATGCGCAAACGGCGCTGTCGGTCGAAGTCACATGACAAGGCGAGGTTCTGCTGTTAAACTTCATTTAATTCAACTCATGGTCGAGTCAGATCATTTAATGCTACGCTGTATAAACCCCAGGCTTTGTACATTTGGATTTGAGCAGTCTTTGAGGTTTGCATTGCAACAAAAACACACACTGAATAACAACTGGCTGAAACGCTGTCAGATTAGCATAATTAAACCTTAGCTGTTGAAATGCATTGAAAAATGGAATTTATGCTCAATATAAAATATTGTCATGTTTTACTAAGTTATATCTGTTAAATAGGTGAGATTGAAAACGTAATGTTAGACCAATCTTACACCATACCTGTACCTAAATATGTGTCTGGCTTGCGAACTATAAATATGGTTCGTGCCATCACAGATGGTGTGTTGTATGAAAGGAGAGAAGGTTAGCACTCCCCTTGATAAGGATGGAAGGGGCCCTAGTGGCCTTACAACACACAAATGGTTAAGGCATTGCCATCTACTTAGTGGCATCTAACCATGTTTTTTCCTCCTATTTAGGTCAAAACTCCCCTCGCCTTTACTCCTGCAATTTGGGACTGAGTGCACTGATTCTCAGGAAGCAAAAAGCCAATTAATATTTAAGATATTTAGATACATATGTAGATTGACACAAAATGCAGGAGAATTCAGCAGGACAGGTACAATCTCAGACAATGGACAATAGGTTCAGGAGTAGGCCATTCGGCCCTTTGAGCCAACATCACCATTCACTGTGATCATGGCTGATCATCCACAATCAGTACCCTGTTCCTGCCTTCTCCCCATATCCCTGGACTCATATCCATGGACTCATAACGTTCATATCTTTAAGAGCTCTATCTAACTCTCTCTTGAATTGAGGCAGAGAATTCCACAGATTCACAACTCTCTGGGTGAAAAAGTTTTTCTTCATCTCCATTCTAAATGGCCAACCCCTTATTCTTAAACTGTGGCACCTGGTTCTGGACTCCCCCAACATCGGGACATGTTTCCTGTCTCTAGCGTGTCCAAACCCTTAATAATCTTTTAATGTTTAAGATCTCCTCTCATCCTTCTATATTCCACTGTATACAAGCCCAATCACTCCATTCTTTCAACATATGACAGTCCTGCCATCCCGGGAATTAACCTTGTGAACCCATGGTGCACTCCCTCAAAAGCAAGAATGTCCTTCCTCAAATTTGGAGACCAAAACTGCACACAATACTCCAGGTGTGGTCTCACTAGGGCCCTGTACAACTGCAGAAGGATCTCTTTGCTCCTATACTCAACTCCTTTTGTTATGAAGGCCAACATGCCATTAGTTTTCTTCACTGCCTGCTGTACCTGCATGCTGACTTCCAGTTTCTCTCTGGAGAGAAAGAATCAGTGACTTTTGGGTTGAAACCCTTCTTCAGGCTGAGAGTCGCGGGAAAGGGAAACGAGAGATTATAGAGGATAATGTAAAGAAATAAAGAAGAAATGAGTGAAAGATATGCAAAAAAGTAACGATGATAAGAGAAGCAGGCCACTGTTAGCTGTAGCTAGGTGACAATGGAATACACTTGGTGACAATAGAAGCTGTTGTGACTTGGGTGGGGGAGAGATGGGGAGAGAGGGAATGCATGTGTTATTTGCGGAAGGTGGAAAGGGGTGGAATGGGAAGATGTGACTAGTGGTGGGATCCCGTTGGGGGTGGCGAAAATGCCAGAGGATTATGTTTTATATGCCATGGCTGATGGGGTGGAAGTTAAGGACTAGGGGGAGGGGGAGCAAGGGCGGAGCTGCAGTGTACTAAGGAGACACATGCGAGGGCCTCATCTAAGATGGAAGAAAGGAACCCTAAAGATTGGGAACATGTAGAATAAAGAAGGTAGATTCATGACTGAGATGTTTTTAAGGGGATTTTATATTTGTGCTGGTAAAATTAGTTGAAAACATTACTGGTAAACCAAAACAATTTAAAATATAATGGAAGGTTATATTATAAGGAAAATATAATGGAAGGTTATATATAATCAGACTGAAGAAGGGTCTCGACCCAAAATGTTGCCTATTCCTTCTCTCCATAGATGCTGCTTCACTTGCTGAGTTCCTCCAGCATTTTTGTCTACCTTCGATTTTTTTTCAGCACCTGTAGTTCTTTCTTAAACAAAATATAATGAAAAATCATTTTTAAAATTTGCAAAGATGCTGGAAATCTGATTTTGAGCTGAAATATCTTCTGTTTCTCTTTCTATAGATGCTGCTTGATCAGCTGAGTGATTCCAACATTTTCTATTTATTTCTCGAAAGCCCATCTGTTGTCTTCTGATTTCTTGGATGCTTTTCTTCCCCGTTCATTGATTGAATACTTTGCCCACTTGCTCCCCATCCCCAAATGCAGTCACGACCACCTGAATAGAAGTGGTTTCTAGAATCTCAAGCCTCACCTTCTGCACACGCGTGAATGAATGAACGAGTCTTGTGGTCCAGACCGAACCGAGATGGTCTGACGCAGGCGATGACAGAGCAGCCACATCTTGGGAGAGAGAGTAGGTGGAGACACTGAAGGACTTGTAACCAACGCAGAACAGCACAGAGCGAGGCGAGGTAGGATTGAAATCTTCTACATGTCATTTCATTGTGATTTCCTTTGTTGCAATATTGGCGAATATACAACAATATGAAATTGAAACAAGTGTGACTCCAGCGTTATCCGCTGTTGAAAAGGGTGCAGTTGATACATTCATTCTAAACAAAAATGGTGTTTATGACACTGGTTCTGTTTCGATTGACGTTTCTTCTTCTGGCTTAACGCTAATGAAGAAAACGAGAGAGATTACAATCTGTATCAGTAGTATTTGATGTTCGATGCTTGTTTTCGAAGGAGTCTTGTGTAATTCTGTTGACGCAGCTTGCAATCCATGCAAGGCTGCTGATGCTTGTGCCTATTGTCTGAAGCATCCTCGGCTGGAGCCGAAAACAAACACGCAGTAAAACAAGAAAGAAAGCTGTTTAATAAATCAGTAGCCTTCGATAAATCAGCAGCGACGAAGCTCCTCTTAAAAAAAGAATATTCCAACAGTAATTGCTGCGAAAATATCAGAAATGTTTATCTCATATATTTAAGCTAAAACCGAACCTGGGCTTTTCATCATCTTAGATGTGTTTTTTTTAGACCTTGAGACATATTATATTATTTGGATTTTTTTAATGTTGTATAATCAAATACTATTGAAAAAATGTAGTTGGTAAAATCTCCAATTCTATGGTTGATTTTACCCTCAGAAAAATAATAATAAATGGCTTTGCGTTTTAATGTTAAATATAAGCAAGAATGTTTGTGTTGCCACTGTAAGATTTAGAAGGCGAAATTTAAAAAAAACCTCCAGTAAAATGGTTTCCAATGGATTTATTTTTAATTTTTTGGAAATTTTGTTTTGAAAGGGTCACACATCCACAAATGCTGCTACCATGTGTTGCTATTGATTTGGATGGTTTATTTTGACCAATTAATTAAAAGACTGAAATTGAAAGGGTTAACACATTTTTCTTTTTGAATTTAGCCTTGCGTTGACAAGCTGTGATTCCAGTAACGGTTACTTCAATATTTCAATGCTAAATAAATGAAAAATAATAATTCTAAAGCTCTATACTGTGTGCACAATTGCCTTCCTCCTCATCTGTCTTCATCTGTTCCCCTTTACCTTTATCTCTCCCCCATCTTCTTTCATTTAGCCTGCCTTCAGTCACACCCCATATTCCCCCGTTCCTTGCCCTCTAGGGGGGCTGAAAACCAGCCCTAAATGTTGATATAGCACTCTCTCTTGTCTGCACAGAGTTATCACGTTGAAACAGGCTTGGTAACAGGTCCTTTGGCCATCCAAGTCTGGACCAACTCACCAAGCACATCAATGTACACTGATCCAATGTTATACTTCCCTCACTAACCTAATTTAACCTACCAACCTTTGGGGAGAACAGGTCACAGGGAGAACAGGCAAACTCCACACAGGCAAACTCCACACAGACAGAGGTCAGGATTGAACCTGGTTCCTCAGAGCTATGAGACACTTGCTCTACCCACTGCGCCACTGGTCTCCTCTCATTTCTGTCGGTGTCACTGAACCTGTGAGTTGCTCTTCCCCCTTTGCCTTCTTCGGGGATGCATTTAGTCTGCGACACTGGGCTACCCGCTGGGGTTGTGAACAAGCCATAGTGACGAATAACAGGTGTTGATCCACCTCCTCCTGCGGTTCTTTGGCACAAACCCAGCTTGCAGCCTTTATTAATATTCCTCCATCACTGATAGATTTGCCAGTGTTAAAATAGTTTATGGCAATTTTGAAATGACAGGAACATTGATCCCTATATTGGTATAATATATAATTCTGCTGCTAAAACGACAGGAAGCATTATACTGCTGCTGGAAGGCGTGGGAGGCTGTATTCTATGGCTTAGAACATCAGTGTCTTGGGTAGACAGGTTATTTTTAGGATCAAAAAATTCTTATTGGAACTAAGGACAGCATGTGATTCATTATAACAGAGTGATACAGTGTAGAAACAGGCCCTTCAGCCCAACTTGCCCAAGCGGGGTTCTTTTGTAGAAGGAAGGATTGCAGGTTATATATTTTAATTTTAATTTATATATTTTTTCAGTTGGAAAAACCACAACATTAAATGATTTGTTTTATTTTTTGATTAAAAAGATTAGTGCAAATTTTAATTTAAGTAAAGAAAGCACCCATTGACACGTTTAAAAAAAAAGCTTATTATTGAGCTGGTGTGGAATTGTCAGGTGGTATTATGTTCAGGTGATTAGGAACATTCGTAAAGCATTGTCAATGGCTTGATTGTAATCACGTGTCGTCTTTCCGCTGACTGGATAGCATGCACGTACACGCCTTAGTACACGTGACAATAAACTAAAAGGTAGACAAAATTGCTGGAGAAACTCAGCGGGTGAGGCAGCATCTATGGAGCGAAGGAAATAGGCAACGTTTTGGGCCGAAACCCTTCTTCAGACTGGAGAAGGGTTTCGGCCCGAAACGTTGCCTATTTCCTTCGCTCTATAGATGCTGCCATACCTGCTGAGTTTCTTCAGCAATTTTCTCTACCTTCGATTTTCCAGCATCTGCAGTTCCTTCTTGAACACTTCTTTGACAATGGACTAAACTGGTCCAGAGCCTTGTCGTAAGTCCGGTCACACCCAGTATATCACTTGAGGCCGAGTCAAACTAACTATCGTGATTTTCTATGAACTTTGAACATAGACCAGCACAGCACTAAGAACAGGCCCTTCGGCCCACAATGTCTGTGCTAAACATGATGTCAAGACCAACGTGCAGTCCTGGGCAGAGCAGTTGCCAAACCAAACTGTGATGTAACCTGACAGTAGATTCATTCATTCATCATCGTTGAAAACATTAGCAACGCAGTGGTGCCGGTCTCCAACGGGAATGGTGACGGACGCACCACACATCTCTGTCCTCCAGTTCCTGCGGACTTCCACCGCTGGAAGTATAGGATGTTGGTGTGTGTGTGTGTTTTATCATCATTCCTTACAATGTTACGTACGACAGTGATCGCAACTTCTACTGAAGTGTGGATGGCCGTTGGTTCGCTAGGAGCTCATCCGCCCTTTGACAGGTCTTGTTTTTGGTCCTGCTGGGGGTCCACAGCCCTCTCCTCACCTGGCAAACCAGGTGGGGGAGACTGTTTAGTCGCCGACTATCCGACCATGGAGTAGGTAGCACGGGATTACATGGTACCCGTGGCTGGGGGAACTCCCCCCGACCTGACCTGATCTGTAGAAATGTTGTAAAAGTCATTGGAGATCTGTCGAGTATCCTCAACCACCTGTGGAAGTAGAGGCGTGGATTTGGCTTCCTGGGTTCTGGAACTCTGCAAATTTTGACCTCTGAATAATTCCCCCAGTTTTGGCCTGACAAAGTGTTTCCCTGCCCCCACCCCCACATCAGTCTGAAGAAGGGTCTCGACCCGAAACGTCACCTATTCCTTCTCTCCATGGATGCTGCCTCACCCGCTGAGTTTCTCCAGCATTTTTGTCTACCTTCGATTTTTCCAGCATCTGCAGTTCTTTCTTCAGCAGGTTTGTAGATGAATTGGCTTCGGCAACAATTGTAAATTGTCCCTAGTGCATAGGATAGTGTTAGTTTATGGGGATCACTGGTCGGCGCGGACTCGGTGAGCGGAAGGCCCTGTTTCTGCGTTGTATCGAAAAGTCTAAAGTCCAAGATGGACATTTTCTTTACATCATCCTTTGTCTCCATTCTTCATCCCAAGTCGGTGATGATGAATTCCAAGACAAAGCACTCAGTGACTGGGTGCTTTCTGCTGCCATCTCTACAATAAATCTTCTCTGTACATTCAGCTAATAACCTGTCAAAGTGGCCTTGAGTCAGAAATCATTCCCTTTAATTGGTGGAGTAATCAATATTTTAATAGATTTTTTTGTTGCAGTTAGTAATAATGGGGAGGGGTACAGGATTAATGCTTTCCCCGGGAAGAGAGGGATTTGTATCGTATTATTGAATAGTAGATTTGTTACCGCACAGAATGAGGCCATTCGGCCCATCTTTTCTGCTCTAGCTTTCTATAAGAACAACTCACTATTTCTCCCAATTTGGCTAGCCCGTGCTGTCTCCTCCCCTTCCTTAACCCTCTAGCTGTCTCCTCCCACCCTCCCATCCGCCCGCCCTCGGGCTCCTCCTCCTCCTCCCCTTTTCCTTCTTTCTTTCCCCACCCCCCCATCAGTCTGAAGAAGGGTTTCGGCCCGAAACGTCGCCTATTTCCTTCGCTCCATAGATGCTGCTGCACCCGCTGAGTTTCCCCAGCAATTGTGTGTACCACCCATTTCTGCCCACTGGCCCTTTCTCCATAGCCAGACGTTTTTCACCCCTTACACCTTTTTCACAACTTACCGACCTGTTTGGCAGACGATAAAATATATTTTAAGGTTGTGTAGGGAACATGCACAGTCCCACAAACAGGTACTGTAATAATAGTGTTATGTGAAGTGATGTATAGTTAAACGCTTTGTCTGCATGCTATCTAAGTTGGTTTAGAGACAACAGGCCCTTCAGCCCATCGAGTCTGCATGGACCAATGGTCACCCGTCCACTAGTTCGATCCTACACACTAGGGACAATTTACAGAAGCCAATGAACCTACAGACATGCCCGTCTTTGGAGCAGGGCCGGCCTTAAGCCAATTAGATCAATTGCTCCCAATTGGGCCCCGTGCCTAAGGGGGCCCCGTGCTAGAGTAATCTACTCTCTCCGTACTTTTCAGAGGTGATCTACACATTGTGTTTGTTACTTGTAGGCTTGCATGTATGCAATTTTAAATTAAAATGTAACTTAGATCTGTTTGGTCCATTAACTCGCAGGCACGTTCTAAGCGCACATTTTGATTACTTTCCATTCAACCATAGAGATATGAAGTCTATAATAGACTTTATTTGTATTTCTATGATTCTGCAGACCTTGGCTGGGAACCTGGGGCTCACCAAAATTGTTCCCAATTGGACCCCGCACTTCCTAAGGCCGGCCCTGTGTGGGAGAAAACCAAAGCACCCGTAGAGCGTACAGACTCCGCACAGGCAGCGTCCGTAGTCGGGATCGATCCTGGATCTCTGGCGCTCTGAGCCAGCAGCTCTACCGCTGCGCCATCGTGCCGCCCAGCCATAGAACTCGGAACCGTGCAACATAGGGACAGGCCCTTCAGCCCACAATATCTGTGCCGAACAAGTTAAACCAATGTCCTGTGCCTGCAGATGATGGATGCCCCTCCATTCACTGCATATCCAGGCTCCTATCCCAAAGTCTCAAATATTCACCATCACCCCAGAGCCTTGCAGCCAAAGCATGCTACACATGTACAATCTAACCATCTATAAATACAATAGATAAAACAAAGAGACCAATGCAGAGAGCTGAATAATGTGGTTATAACACTACAGACAGAGTGAGAGAGAGTGCGTTGGGAGCAGGTACTGACATTCTGCCCTCTCATTGTTCCACAGGTACAGCTGTAACCATGACCAAGGAGAATGTTCTAGACGTGGCCTCTGAGGAGGGTCCTCTCGAGCAGCAGGAGATGCTGCCCACTGGCTTCCACAGCCCCCTCCCCGAACGCCGCAAGAAGCCCTTCGTTCACCACTCGGCCCCTGCACCCCTGCCCAAGGATTACGGTAACCGGCATTGTGTGGCTTCACACGAGTCTGGCTGCAACCGCCCCTCCCCACACACCCCCACCCCTCGTACCCCCTCCCTGCTCCTCCCCGCCCTTCCGCTTGCACTCCCTCCCCTCGCCCCCCTCCCCTTACCTCCCCACCCCTCGCACCCCCTCCCTGCTCCTCCCCGCCCTTCCGCTTGCACTCCCTCCCCTCGCCCCCCTCCCCTCACCTCCCCACCTCTCGTACCCCCTCCCTGCTCCTCCCCGCCCTTCCCCTCGCACCCCCAACCCTCGCACCCCCTCCCTGCTCCTCCCCGCCATTCCCGCTACACTCCCTCCCCTCGCCCCCTTCCCCTCACCTCCCCACCTCTCGTACCCCCTCCCTGCTCCTCCCCGCCGTTCCCCGCCCCTCCCCTCGCACCCCCACCCCTCACCCCCCCCTCCCCTCACACCCCCTCCCCTCACACCCCCTCCCCTCACACCCCCTCCCCTCACACCCCCTCCCCTCACCCCCCTCCCCTCACCCCCCTCCCCTCACACCCCCTCCCCTCACACCCCCTCCCCTCACCCCCCTCCTCTCACCCCCCTCCCCTCACACCCCCTCCCCTCACACCCCCCTCCCCTCACCCCCCTCCCCTCACACCCCTCCCTCCCACCCCCTCCTCTCACACCCCCTCCCCTCCCCCCCCCCCCCTCCCCTCACCCCCCTCCTCTCACCCCCCTCCTCTCACCCCCCTCCCCTCACACCCCCTCCCCTCACACCCCCTCCCCTCCCACCCCCCTCCCCTCCCCCCCCCTCCCCTCACACCCCCTCCCCCCCCCCCCCCCCCCCCTCCCCTCACCCCCCTCCTCTCCCCTCCCCTCCCCCTCCCCCCCCCGCCCCTCACACCCCCCTCCCCTCACGCCCCCTCCCCCTCACCCCCCTCCTCTCCCCCCCCTCCCCCCCCCCCCCCCCCCCTCCCACCCCCTCCCTCCCCCTCCCCCTCCCCCTCCCCCCCCTTCCCTCCCACCCCCTCCCCTCCCCCCCTCTCCCCTCTCACCCCCTCCCCTCACCCCCCCTCCCCTCCACCCCCCTCCCCTCCCCCCCCTCCTCTCACACCCCTCCCTCACCCCTTCCCTCACACCCCCCTCCTCCTCACAACACCCCCTCCTCTCACAACCGCCCTCAGCACCCCCTCCCCTCACCACCCCTCGCACCCCCTCCCTGATCCTCCTCGCCCCCCCCCTCCCCTCGCCCCCCCTCCCCTCAACTCCCTACCCTTGCCCCCACTACCCTCGCCCCCCCCCCTCCCCTCGCCCCCCCTCAACTCCCTACCCTTGCCCCCACTACCCTCGCCCCCCCCTCCCCTCGCCAACCCCTTCCACTCAGTGGCCAAGGGTTGTGTTGCATTCTCTCCTCTTCTCTCCAGCTTTCACCTTCTTTGACCCGAACGACCCCGCCTGCCAGGAAATCCTCTTCGACCCTCAGACCACCGTGTCCGAGCTCTTTGCCATCATCCGACAGTGGGTCCCTCAAGTACAACACAAGATCGACACTATCGGCAATGAGGTGAGTCGGCGCCAACAGACTGGTCAATCCGAACTCCCGCACTGTGGGACAACTACACACATTGTTTAGTTTTAGTTTTATGGTTTTAGCTTCTTGGTTTTAGATCTGGTGCGGAAGCAGGCCCTTCGGCCCATCTTGTCCGCGCTGACCAGCCATCCCCGCACATTAACACTATCCTACACACACTTGGGACCATTTACAATTATACCAAGCCAATTAGCCTACAAACCTGTATGTCTTTGGAATGTGGGAGGAAACCAGAGCTCCCGGGGAAAACCTACGCAGGTCACGGGGAGAACGTGCAAACTCCGTGCGGACAGCACCCGTAGTCAGAAACCGAACCCGGTTCTCTGGCGCTAAAAGGTAGAAACTCTACCGCTGCGCCACCCTTCACAACGGTTCACAAAGGCAGCTTCTAGAGGGAAATTTAGGTTTAGAGATAAATCATGGAAACAGGCCCTTCGGCCCAACGAGTCCATGCCGACCATCGTTCACCACTTGTGTTCACCTGCTATGTGTGATCTCACTTTCTGCTCTCCTTCCTCTAACGTCACAAGTCGCATGTCTTTAAACCTTTTCTCTCACAACTCCTGTCTTTTCATCCCTGGCCTTAGTCCAACCATCTGCCTATCAAACCCCCCCCCCTCCTTGCCTGTATCCACCTATCACTCGCCAGGCTTTATGCTGTCTCCACCTCTCTTCCAGCTTTAACATAGAAAACATAGAAACATAGAAAGTAGGTGCGAGAGTAGACCACCAGGTCCGTCGAGCCCGCACCGCCATTCGCTCATGGCTGAACACTAAACAGACACACTTACCCACAAACAGTAGACACAAGACACAGAACACAAGACACTACCCTCCCCTTTATACCGCTATCACCCCTCTCCACCCCAAGAACCTCGTGATCTCCTGGGGGAGGCAAAAAACCGGATAAAAACCCAGGTCCAATTCGGGGAAAAAATCCGGGAAATTCCTCTCCGACCCCAATCCAGGCGATCGACACTTGTCCAGGAGATCACTCAGGTCTTACTATACTAACCATACCTAAGTCCATATCCCTGCCCTCTCCCCGTAGCCCCTTATCCCCTTGGCAGCTAAAAAACCATCTATTTTAGACTTAAATATATTTAACGTTTCTGCTTCCACTGCTCCCTGGGGCAGTGAATTCCATAAATTAACCACCCTCTGGGTGAAGAAGTTCTTCCTCATCTCAGTTTTAAAAGAGCCCCCCCTTATTCTGCAACTATGTCCCCTAGTTTCTTCCCCAAACCCCCTCAAATCAGTCTGAAGAAGGGTCCCGACCCAAAACGTAACCTCCAGAGATGCTGCCTGACCCGCTGAGTTACTCCAGCACTTGGAGACTACGTTTCCTTGTCTCTACTGTTTATATGCCGCATCTTTCAATCAATCTGTCGAAATCTCCAGCCCATGTTTTTTTTGTCTCGGTGGAAGGATCCCATAAATCAAGCTGCCTGCTTATGTGCGGAGTGAAATAGGAGCTTATTTATGAAGCATTGACGGGGTTAAGTAATGTCTTGCAATGATGAGTATCTGTGGAGAAAGCCCAGGGGAGTATTGATTTGGAGAGGTATATCCACGTGATTCACAGGCTGCATTATTCAGTAATCCAAGCCTAGCTGTGCGCCAGTGATTGATTTTATCCCCCACCCCACCCCTCGACTCCATCCAAGGACCCAAACAGTCGTTCCAGGTGAGGCAGAGGTTCACTTGCACCTCCTCTAAACCTCATCTACTGCATCCGCTGTTCCAGGTGTCAACTTCTCTACATCAGCAAGACCAAGCGCAGGCTCGGCGATCGTTTCGCTGAACACCTCCTCTCTGTCCGTCTTAACCAAGCTGATCTCCCGGTTGGCTCAGCACTTCAACTCCCCCTCCCATTCCCAATCTGACCTTTCTGTCCTGGGCCTCCTCCATTGTCAGAGTGAGGCCCAGCGCAAATTGGAGGAACAGCACCTCATATTTCACTTGGGTAGCTTACACCCCAGCAGTATGAACATTGACTTCTCTAACTACAAATAGCCCTTGCTTTCCCCCTCTCTCCATCCCCTTCCCCTTCCCAGTAATCTCCCACCAGTCTTACTGTCTCCGCCCACATTCTATCTTTGTCCCGCCCCCTCCCCCGACATCAGTCTGAAGAAGGGTCTCGACCTGAAACGTCGCCAATTCCCTCTCTCCGGAGATGCTGCCTGTCCCGCTGAGTTACTCTAGCATTTTGTGTCTACTATTGATTTTACACTGCTGGCTTTCAGAATTGTGGACGCAGCTCAGACCATCACACAAACTAAATCTAAGTCTGAGGAAGGGTCTCGACCCAAGACGTCGCCTATTCCTTTTCTCCAGCGATGCTGCCCGATCTGCTGCGTTACTCCAGCTTTTTGTGTCTATCTCCCTTTCATTGACTCCACCTGCACCTCACTCCAAGGCTGCCGGCATCACCAAGGATGAGTCTCTCCCGTCAGGCAATACATACAGAAGTGTGAAAATGCACACCTCCAGATTCAGCTATTATCAGGCAACTGAACCACCCTATCACCAGCTATAGAGCGGTCCTGAGCTATCCCCCTCATTATCTTCCACACCTATAAGATCGCCTCTCAGCCTCCTGCGCTCCAGGGAATAAAGTCCTAGCCTGCCCAACTTATAGCTCCCACTACCTCAGGTTCTGGCAACACCCTTGTAAATCTACCTTGCAAATCTTGTACCGGCTTCAATGGTAACAGCGTGATGAGCGGGTACCTACGGTGGTGTCGGTCTTTGACATTAGCTGCCATCTACACCAGCCCCTGCCTCATGCAGATGGTAGCCAATATCAAAGACCCATGACAAAATCAACGACGGCAACCAAGATCTGAAGAAGGGTCTCAACCGGAAACATCACAATAGACAATAGGTGCAGGAGTCGGCCATTCGGCCCTTCGAGCCAGCACCGCCATTCAATGTGATCATGGCTGATCATCCCCAATCAGTACCCCGTTCCTGCCTTCTCCCCATATCCCCTGACTCCGCTATCTTTAAGAGCCCTATCTAGCTCTCTCTTGAAAGCATCCAGAGAATCTGCCTCCACCGCCCTCTGAGGCAGAGAATTCCACACTCACAACTCTCTGTGAGAAAAAGTGTTCCATCACCTGTTCCTTTCTCCAGAGATGCTTCCTGACCCGCTGAGTTACTCCAGCATTTTGTGTCTATCCACTGGAGGTGCCAGCCAATATCAAAGAACCATCGCCCTGGCCACACTATAATAATAATAATACATTTTATTTATGGGCGCCTTTCAAGAGTCTCAAGGACACCTTACAAAAATTGAGCATGTATAGGAAAAACATGTAAGGGGAATGAAATAAATAGTAGAGACATGACTAGTACACAAAGTAAAGACAGAATTCAATACAAAACACAGCATGAGGCAATTAATGCACAGATGAAAAGGGGGGGAGGGGGACGTGGGGCTAAGGATAGGCAGAGGTGAAGAGATGGGTCTTGAGGCGGGACTGGAAGATGGGGAGGGACACGGAATTGCGGATCAGTTGGGGGAGGGAGTTCCAGAGCCTGGGAGCTGCCCTGGAGAAGGCTCTGTCCCCAAAACTGCGGAGGTTGGACTTGTGGATGGAGAGGAGACCGGCTGATGTGGATCTGAGGGACCGTGAGGGTTGGTAGGGGGAGAGGAGGTCAATGAGATATGTGGGGGCCAGATGGTGGAGGGCTTTGTAGGTGAGGACCAGGATTTTGTAGGTGATCCGGTGGGAGATGGGAAGCCAGTGAAGTTTTTTGAGGACTGGAGTGATGTGATGCCAGGATTTGGTGTGGGTGATGAGTCGGGCGGCTGCGTTCTGGACCAGTTGGAGTCGGTTGATGTAGGTGGAGCTGATGCCAAGGAGAAGTGAGTTGCAATAGTCCAGTCGGGAGGAGATGAAGGCATGGATGAGTCTTTCAGCAGCAGGCGGAGTGAGAGAGGGTCTGAGTTTGGCGATGTTGCGGAGCTGAAAGAAGGAGGTTTTAATGACATGGCGGATGTGAGGCTCAAGGGAGAGGGTGGAATCAAAGATCACGCCAAGGTTGCGGGCCTGGGGAGATGGGGAGACAGTGGTGCCGTCGATGGTGAGAGTGGGGTTATTGATTTTGCTGAGTGTGGCTTTGGAGCCTATGAGGAGGAATTCTGTCTTATTGCTGTTGAGTTTGAGGAAATTATGTTGCATCCAGGTTTTTATAGCTGACAAACAGGAGTTGATATGGGAGAGGGGGGGGTTGTGGGGGGATTTGGTGCCAAGGTAAATCTGGGTGTCATCAGCGTAACAGTGGAAGTCCAGATTGAAGTGGCGGAGTATCTGACCAAGGGGGAGGATGTAGATGATGAAGAGGAGGGGGCCGAGTACGGAGCCTTGGGGAACGCCTTGAGTGACTGCGGCTGTAGCAGAGGTGTGGTTGTGGAGAGAGATGAAGTGGGATCTGTTGGAAAGGTAGGAACGGAGCCAGCTGAGTGCAGAGCCTTCAATGCCGAGGTCCTTGAGTCTGGTGAGCAGGATCTTATGGTTCACTGTATCGAAGGCTGCGCTCAGGTCGAGGAGGATGAGGATGTTGAGGGAACCAGTGTCAGCAGAGGTGAGGAGGTCGTTGAGGACTTTGAGGAGAGCAGTTTCTGTGCTATGGAGGGGGCGAAAGCCAGATTGGAGGGGTTCAAGTAGGTTATACGCAAGGAGGTGGGAATCTCATCTAACTGCTGCTGTTGAAGCTGGAATGAGTGCAGGGACGGTTTACAAGGTGTTGCCGGGTCTCGAGGGCCTGAACTATTGGGCAGAGGTTGGGCAGATTAGGAGGCAGAGCCCCCTGTAGACTCCCTCCATGGTGGGGCAGTGAGCACCTCCCAGTCTAACCTCCACCATTTGGATATTCTCACCGCTCTGAACACTTGGGGCGAAACGGTGGCGCAGCGGTAGAGTTGCTGCCTCACAGCGCCAGAGACCCGGGTTCAATCCTGACTATGGGTGCTATCTGTGCCGAGTTTGTACGTTTACCCCTGACCATGTGGGTTTTCTCCGGGAGCTCCGGTTTCCTCCCGCACTCCAAAAACATACAGGTTTGTAGGCTGATTGGCTTTGGTAATATTGTAAATCGTCCCCAGTGTGTGTGGGATGGTGTTAAGGGCCTGTCCCACTTTGCGATTTTTTCAGCGACTGCGAACGTCAGCGACTGACGCCCTAAAAACCGTCAAGTTGTACGACACTCTGCGTCACCGACACGTCAAGTTACGATACCCATCGTCACCTGCCTTCACAACGCAAGATGGTTACACCGAAGTATTATAATCACATTGGAAATGAACTGATCTACAGTAAATCTAAGGAGCAATAATGGACAAGTTGGCGCTTTATTTACCCGCGTCATATACCAGGAGTCACCCGCAGGACAGCGTACGTCATCGTGTGACAGGGCGCACGTCATGATAAGACACCCAGATGTCATGATAAGACACCCAGGGAGACACCTCGCGTCACTACACGCGTCACCCCCGCGTCACGCCCCGACCACGCCGCGACAACCTCTCTTCAGGCTGTCGCCGAAAATGTCGCCCATGTGGGACAGGCCCTTGAGTGCGCGGGGATCGCAGACTCGGTGGGCCGCTGGGCCCGTTCCCGCACTGCATCTCACAAACTAAACTAAAACCAGCTGTCCGTTTGCGCAGCGTCACTGACAATATCTCGTCTCGTTCCACCTTTGTCGCCAATCCAGATTCTGAAGCGAGGTTGCCACGTGAACGATCGCGACGGGCTGACGGACATGACACTGTTGCATTACACCTGCAAGGCTGGGGCCCACGGAGTGGGTAAGTGGGGAGGGAGGGGGAGTGGGGGCGGGTGCTCTTTAGTCTTTGACATTTCCCCCCCCACCCCCTGGGGTAAAACGTTCTGACTGTCACGGCCTCCGAGAGGAGTCTAACGGTACTAGATCGTACTAGAACGGTCCGCCTAGATCGTCGGGGAGTCGAGACATCGGCCCGAAACGTCGGCCTTTGAAGTCGGCTGTGGGAACGTTAATCTGCCGGGCCGGAGGGGGGAAAATTCCGGGAGCAGTGGGGGGGGGGATTTCTCGTGTGCATTCGTAACGTTGTCTGGATTAGAGGAGGTGCCGGTGATCCAACAGTTGCCGGAAAATCGGCGGTGGGGCTGCACAGCCGCGATCTGTTCCAGAGAGGTCGGGAAGCATGCGGGCGTTCCGTGTGAGCGTGTGGTTGGCTGGGGGGGGGTGGGTGAGAGTCCGTATTGTCACCAGCTGTCTCTGCGCCCGGTCTAGGGGACCCAGCGGCGGCGGCTCGACTCTGCAACCAGCTCATCGCTCTGGGGGCCGACGTCGGGCTCCGCAGCAGATGGACCAACATGAACGCCCTGCACTACGCGGCGTACTTCGACGTGCCGGAGATTACACGCATCTTGCTCAAGGCTCACAAACCCAAAGGTAGGCTTGGCGGGGCCTCACACTGATGGGTAGCAGCCATCGCTGGGCAGGGACTGCGGTTGGTTTTAGTTCCGCTTTAGTTTGGTCTCCTCCGCCTTCTGTGGCAATGAATTCCACAGATTCACCACCCTCTGACTAAAGAAATTCCTCGGTAGACAAAAGTGCTGGAGAAACTCAGCGGGTGCAGCATCACCTATGGAGTGAAGGAAATAGGCAACGTTTCGTCCCGAAACCCTTCAGGAAGGAAATAGGTATCGTTTCGGGTCGAAACCCGGAAGGGTTTCGTCCCGAAACGTTGCCTATTTCCTTCGCTCCATAGATGCTGCTGCACCCGCTGAGTTTCTCCAGCACTTTTGTCTACCTTCGATTTTCCAGCATCTGCAGTTCCTTCTTAAAGAAATTTCTCCTCGTCTCCTTCCTAAAGGAACGTCCTTTTATTCTGAGGCTGTGACCTCTGGTCCTAGACTCTCCCACTAGTGGAAACATCCTCTCCACATCCACTCTATCCAGGCCTTTCACAATTCGATAAGTTTCAATGAGGTGTCCCCTCATCCTTCTAAGCTGCAGCAAGTACTGGCTGCATTTTTCACCCACCATCCTCATCTTTGGACACCATGTGCGTAGGGGAGAGGGTAGGGCTGAAGATGTTCTGGTTGGGTTGCTCCTGGGCCTGGCCAAGCTGGCCATCCGCGAGTCACGGCGCCAGACGGTGGAGGGCTCTACCCGAGCCGGCTGCCTGCCCCTTTTCCGGGGTTACGTCCGTGCCCGGGAGGGATTAGAAAGGGAATACGCCCTGTCTACGGGCACCCTGAGGGAGTTCCGGGACCGCTGGGCTCCGCAGGGTGTTGAATGTATCCTCAATAAGGATTGTATCATAGTTGTATAGTAGTTTATTACATGTTTGTATTGTATTATGGTGGTGGGTTCTGGCTTGTTTTATTGTAGTGTAATATTATTTTTTAATAATTGAATAAATTTATATTTAAAAAAAAAAAAAAAAAAAAAAAAAAAAAGCTGCAGCAAGTACAGGCCCAGTGCTGTTAAATGCTCATCATATGTTGTCCGTGGGCTGGTGTATGGGCTGTGACCCTTGTTGAGGGTCTCTGCACCCAGTGTTGGGTCACGGGTGCGGTGTCGGTGAGGGGTTACTGGAGGTCAGGTCCGCGCGTGACCTCTCACCCTCTTTGCGTTCGCAGTGCTCAACTCGACCTGCAGCGACTTCAACCACGGGACTGCTCTGCACATCGCAGCCTCCAACCTCTGCCTGGGGGCCGTTAAGTGTCTGCTGGAGCACGGGGCCAACCCAGCCCTCCGCGTGAGTCACGGACACGGGACACGCGTGTTCGGCCGTTCAAACGCCGTTACAGCTCCCCGTGGCCGAACACTGCAGCCCAACGTTCTCAGTGCCCGCTCGCCCCTCCCACGGGTGGCTCCTCCCACTCCCCCCCACAGAGAGCCCCGCCCACTCTCCCCACCCACGGGTGGCTCCTCCCACTCCCCCCCACAGAGAGCCCCGCCCACTCTCCCCACCCACGGATGGCTCCTCCCACTCCCCCCCACAGAGAGCCCCGCCCGCTCGCCCCTCCCACGGGTGGCTCCTCCCACTCCCCCCCCACAGAGAGCCCCGCCCACTCTCCCCTCCCACGGATGGCTCCTCCCACTCCCCCCCACAGAGAGCCCCGCCCACTCTCCCCACCCCCGGATGGCTCCTCCCACTCCCCCTCCCACAGAGAGCCCCGCCCACTCTCCCCACCCACGGATGGCTCCTCCCACTCCCCCCTCCCACTGAGAGCCCCGCCCACTCACCCCTCCCATGGACGGCTCCACCCACGCCCCCTCCCACAGGTAGCCACACCCACTCTCCCCCCTCCCACTGAGCCCCCCCACAGACAGCCCCACCCACTCTCCCCCTACCACAGGGAGCCCCGCCTACTCACTCCTCCCACGGGCAGCTCCTCCCACTCCCCCCTCCCACTGAGCCCCCCCACTCTCCCCACTCTCACTGACATCCCCGTCAATTAGACTTCAGAGATACAGCGCTGAAACAGGCACTTTGGCCCACCGGGTCCACACCGACCGACCCTCACCCCATAAACTAACTAGCACTACCCTACACACTGGGGACAATTTAACTTTTGCCCCCTCGCCAATTAACCGACAAACCCGCACGTCTTTGGCGTGTGGGAGGAAACCGGAGCACCCGGAGAAAACCCACGCAGGTCCACAGGGAGATTGGACAAAATCCGTACAGGCAGCACCTGAGGTCAGGATCGAACGTAGTTCTCTGGCGCTGTGAGGCAGCACCTCTACCGATGTGCCACCATGCCACACTTGCCTAAATCTATAGTCCAATAAAGTATTAATTCATTCAATAATTCCTTCATTCCTTCCTTTCTTCATTCATTCATTCATTCATTCATTCATTCATTCATTCATTCATTCATTCATTCAATATTCATTCAATATTCATTCAATATTCATTCATTCATTCATTCATTCATTCATTCATTCATTCATTCATTCAGAGACACATTGCCTCCTCTTCAATATTTCTCCTTTGCCGTCTGACAGAACCGGAAGGGGCAAGTTCCCGCTGATGTGGTGCCAGACCCGATGGACATGAGCCTGGACAAGGCGGAGGCTGCCATGGTGGCCAAGGAGCTGAAGCAGCTGCTGCTGGACGCGGTGCCCCTCAGTTGCAACCTGCCCAAGGTCACCCTGCCCAACTACGACAACATCCCCGGCAACCTGATGCTCACCTCCCTGGGCCTCAAGCTGGGCGAGCGAGTCCTCATGGACGGAGAGAAGGTACGGAGCAGACACCAGGGTCCAAACCGCAGATGGCGGAGTTTCTCCAGCATTTAGTGTCCTGTTTCCACTTATAATGCTCGGGGTGGGTGGAGATATCGTGAGAAGATGAGCTATTCACAGATGCCCGAAACGTTGCCTATTTCCTTCGCTCCATAAATGCTGCCGCACCCGCTGAGTTCCTCCATCAATTTTCGATTTTCCAGCATCTGCAGTTCCTTCTTGAACAGCTTATTCACAGATGGCGGGTTGACCCAGAGTTGTGCGGAGAATGTGAGAGGGGTCTCTGAAGAGGGACACAAAAAGCTGGAGTAACTCGGCGAGTCAGGCAGCATCTCTGGAGGGAAGGAATGGGTGACGTCTTGGGTTGAGACCCTTCTTCAATCTGAATAGGGCCACCTATTCCTTTTTCTCCAGTTCTCTGTGTCCATCTTCAAGAGTTCTAGTTCAAGACTTCAAGAGACATTTATTATCACATGCACCAATTGGGTACAGTGAGATTTGAATTCAGTTTAAACCAGCATCTGCAGTTCCATCCTTCACTAACACTTGGATCTTCTCCATTGAGAGTCCAGAGGACAAGACTGCAGATGCTGGTTTATACTCGTTGGTGTTTGGATGGATGAGGAGGGACCTCATTGAAACGTACCAAATAATTAAAGTAAGGTAGACACAAAATGCTGGAGTAACTCAGCGGGTGAGGCAGCATCTATGGAGAGAAGGAATGGGTGACGTTTCGGGAGCCGAAACGTCGCCCATTCCTTCTCTCCATAGATGCTGCCTCACCCGCTGAGTTACTCCAGCATTTTGTATCTACTTGTCAAGCAGAGTTTTCTTTATCTGACCAGGACTCAACAGCTCCCCAAACCACACTCAGTTCCACTCAAACTCTAACCGCCAATCCTTCGAATTCCAACCGCCGCCTTTGAATTCCAGCCGCCAATCCAAGTCAAGTGACCCAACCCCTAGAGACGAGGGTTCGCACCACGCGTGGCTGACCACCAGGGACCGCCACTCCACCTTCGATTTTTTTCATCCAGCATCTGCAGTTCTTTCTCACAAATCAATCAATCAATCAATCAACCTTTATCGTCATCTTGCAAAGCAACAGTTGTACAGTGCAAAATGAGAAGACGTTTCCCAGGGAATACCGGAGCATCGCAAATGAAACTTAAAACATTTCACACATAATAACAGTTTAAAAAAAAAAAAAAAAAAAAAAAAAAAATAATAATAATAATAAAAGGCCTGGATAGAGTTTACGTGGAGAGGATGGTTCCACTCGTGGGCCTAGTCCACAAATCTCTGCAATTTCATGCGGTCTTGGATGGAGGCAACACATGGCACTTGGGAATTAAGAGGTTGGAAACTGAATGAGGTGCCGAAAGCTGAGGGAGTAAGGGGTTGCAGAGTTTTGTATTGCAGAAGCAGGCCATTCGGCCCACATGGCCCATACCAGTTTTGTGCTCCAAAAGCTCCCACTTCCTTCTCTATGAGGAATTCAGTGGGTCAGGCAGCATCTGTGGAGGGAATGGGCCCCTTCCTCAGACTGATGGGGTAGGGAGGAGAAAGTTGGGAAAACTCCAGTCGGGATCGAAGTAGGGTCTCTGGCGCTGGGAGGCTGCGGCTCTACCCGCTGTGCCCGCCGCCTTTCATGCCAGCTGTCTCTGGCCTAACGTCCCGTGCTTCCACACCTTGCAGGCCGGGACCCTGCGCTTCTGCGGCACCACCGAGTTTGCCAGCGGCCAGTGGATTGGCGTCGAGCTGGACGAGCCCGAGGGCAAGAACGACGGGAGTGTCGGAGGCGTCAGCTACTTTATTTGCCCTCCCAAGCACGGTAAGGACCAGCCCACCCACCCACCGCGTGTGTGTCCTGCGCTCGGCCATCAACCCAGGTGGATAGACACAAAGTGCTGGAGTAACTCAGCGGGACAGGTAGCATCTCTGGAGAGAAGGAATGTGCGATGTTTCGGGTCAAAACCCTGAATACGTCACCTATTTCTCTTCCGCGATGCTGCCTGAGCCGCTGAGTTACTCCAGCATTTAGTGTCCATCTATGGTACAAACCAGCATCTGCAGTTCCTTGGTAGACACAAAATGCTGGAGTAACTCAGCGGGACAAGCAGCATCTCTGGAGAGGAGGAATGGGCGACCCGAAACGTCACCCGTTCCTTCTCTCCAGGGATGCTGCCTGTCCCACTGAGTTACTCCAGCATTTTGTGTGTCTACCTTCGATTTAATCCAGCATCTGCAGTTCCTTCCTACACATCCCATCTTCTATACTCATTACCCTGACTGATGAAGGCCAGTGTACCAAAGGCCTTCTTCACTATCTTATCTGTGATGCCACATTCAGGGTTGTATGTAATAATAATAATAATGGATGGGATTTATATAGCGCCTTTCTAATACTCAAGGCGCTTTACATCGCATTATTCATTCACTCCTCAGTCATACTCGGTGGTGGTAAGCTACTTCTGTAGCCACAGCTGCCCTGGGGCAGACTGACGGAAGCGTGGCTGCCAATCTGCGCCTACGGCCCCTCCGACCACCACCAATCACTCACACACATTCACACACATTCACACACATTCACACACAGGCAAAGGTGGGTGAAGTGTCTTGCCCAAGGACACAACGACAGTATGCACTCCAAGCGGGATTCGAACCGGCTACCTTCCGGTTGCCAGCCGAACACTTAGCCCATTGTGCCATCTGTCGTCCCATGTACATGTACTGTACATGTACTGCTCAATCTCTGCTCTACAACACCTCCTCAGGGGCCTGTAGTTCTCAACGGTTTCACCCGCCCTTTGCAACCCCTGTCTTTTGGCCCATTGACCCACTCCCATTTACAGACTATAGACAATAGGTGCAGGAGTAGGCCATCTGGCCCTTCGAGCCAGCACCGCCATTCAATGTGATCATGGCTGATCATCCACAATCAGTACCCCGGTTCCTGCCTTCTCCCCATACCCCCTGACTCCGCTATCGTTACGAGCTCTATCTAACTCTCTCTTGGAAGCATCCAGAGAACCGACCTCCACCTCCCTCTGAGGCAGAGAATTCCACAGAGTTTTGGATGGTGTTGCCCTCTTTGTACTTCCTCAATCTTTTACAGTATTGCTGAACCTCTGCCCCACAGGTTACTTCTCCTCGGTGTCCAAAATCAGCAAAATTCTTGACCCGACCCCTTCTTCCGTGACATCGACGCCCAAAACGCCCAGGATGGACTTTGCACGGATGACCGGGAAAGCTAAAAAAGACAAGAAAGGTTAGTTTGTAAATTAACCTCCTGAGTCGCACGTCTGTGGGATGTGGAGGAAGCTGGATAGTGTGTGTATGTGTGTATGTGAGTGTGTGCGAGTGTGTGTGTGTGCGAGTGTGTAGGCGTGCGTGCGTGTGTGTGTGCGCGCGAGTGTGTGTGTGTGTGCGTGTGTGCGCGCATGTGTGTGCGAGTGTGTGCGTGCGTGAGTGTGCGAGTGTGTGTGTGTGTGCATGCGCGTGTGTGTACGTGAATGTGTGTACGTGTGTGTGTGCTTGAGTGTGTGCGAGTGTGTGTAGGTATGTGCGCGTGTGTGCATGCACGTGAGTGTGTGCGTGTAGAGAGTGTTCTTACAAGGGTATGTCAATTCCCAGGAAAGTTTATACGCCACCTAAAAATAGTCAATTTAAAGTCTGGTTGAGAATAAGCTGCAGCTAAAGAGAACCCACGCAGTAATTGGGAGAACATGCAAACTCCACACAGACAGCAGCCGAGGTTAGGATCAAACCCGTGTCTCTGGCGCTGTGAGGCAGCAGCCCTCCGTGCCCCCCTAATTTGACAGGACATGGTTCAAACATTCTTCATTAACCCATGCGTGCACACTTCTGCCATTGCAAACCTTTAATCTCAGCTAAAGAAACTTCAACCTTATTGTTAAATCCAAGCCAGGATCGCGAGGGGTTAAACATTCTTTACTATACTCTTATCGATTATTCAGATCTCGAGAGTCAAGTGTTTAATTGTCAAATAAAGGAAACTGTTACGGCTCCCGAATGCAAGTACTTCAGAGCCACGTAACACAAGTCAAAAACCAGGTTCAGGTTCAAAAACAGTTTTAATTATTCACTGGAACACAAAACTCAAACCTGATATAAACAACCCAGTCAGGGATATGGATAAACCGACAAACAATTTAACAATGCTCCAGCCAGCCACACCATGGGCCGTCGAACCGGAGATTCCAAAACCTGCCCAAAGAGATACAACCCTGAAACCAAAATACACGAAAACTCTAAGGTCAGCCCTTATCCGTCCCAATACAATATCTGATAACAAGGAATGGTGAAAATACACAAAGTTCTATGCCATGTGGTCAGGCTGCCTCGGCCCCCACCAACAGACTGCTTATCAGTCAGAGTCCACGACGAAGAGCGAGAATTCTGGGAAGCTCTGGTCTTTATACTCCAGATGAGTCACCCGTCACCTGACGCAGCTGGGCCAATCGGGTACAGGATCCTTTAACCCCTCGATTCCAGACTCACAGCCACGAGGCCTGTACTTGGGATAGAAACAGAGAAGTAAGTACATAGCATTCACCAGGGGGGGGGGGAAGCGCCTAACACCCCCACCCAAAGATACTGAATAAGTTTCTGAAAATGAACTAAAAAAAACACCACCAAATTTCAGCAACTATTCAGTAACACAGACATCACTGGCGCGACAATGCATCAGCCAATACATCATCCTTGCCACGGATATGCCAGTCAAATGAGACAACCGCAAGGGAAGCGTCTCCAAAGCCTCAGAGTTACTCAGCTTTCCCTGCGTTACTGCCACAGACAACCGTGCCTCCCCCACATCACCACCCGTGTCAGGGGGCAGCACCACTGCAGCCAAAACAGGCTTAGGAGGACATAGCTCCGACCCATCAACCTCCACAGGCTCCTTCCTGTCGAACCAGTCCTTCATCCTAGACTGAGCAGAGGCAAGATTACCCATTGCCAGTTCGCATGCCCTCCTCAGTCTAGAGCTAAAAGTACAGACGTGGTCTAAAATACTACGTTTTGTATCCTGCAACCATTTCTCCTTCAGGACCCTCAACGGACCACGTACAGTATGCGCGAACCCCAGGTCAGCAGGACTGAACCCTAAAGACTCCTGCACGACCTCACGCACCGCAAACATAACTAGATGAACCCCCTCATCCCAGTCTTTTTCAAACTCCAGGCAGTAAGTCCTCAACATAGATTTCAAAGTCTGGTGAAACCTCTCGAGAGCTCCCTGGCTCTCAGGATGATACGCACTGGAGTAACAATGCTTAATATCTACCAACTTCATTACCTGACCAAAAACCTTCGACATGAAGTTGGTACCTTGGTCACTTTGCACAACCTTGGGCAAACCGAACAACGAAAAAAACTTAGTGAGAGACTTAACAATTGCAGGGGCAGTAATTCTACGCAAAGGGACCACCTCCGGAAAGCGGGTAGTCGCACACATAATTGTTAATAAAAACTTGTTGCCCATCCTTGTCCGAGGTAGAGGGCCCACACAATCAACTAGAATCCGCTCAAACGGCTCACCGACCACAGGGATTGGATATAAAGGCGCAGGAACAATCGATTGGTTCGGCTTTCCTGCCACCTGGCAAATGTGACAACACCTGCAGTGCTGTTTCACGTCCTTTTTCAACCCTGGCCAAAAAAAATTCCGTAAGATGCGGTCATACGTCTTATTGACCCCCAAATGTCCACCCAGAGGACCATCATGAGCCAAACAGAGTATCTCGTCCCTATACCGACGAGGCATCACAATCTGATCAACCACGCTCCAATCATCATGCCCAGATATATCCAAGGGAGACCACTTTCGCATCAGTAAGCCATCCCTTAGAAAATACCCTTTTGCTGTGGAATCCATTTCCCCCTCAGGCACTGCGCAGTCGCACAGATCAGATAAACCTGGATCACTCTTTTGCTCCTCAACCCGCCGGTCACGTGACAGTGACACCGGCACATTTCCAGACACTATCCCATCTTGAGATGGAGAAACACCCTTCACAACACAGGATCTATCATCCTGTTCCCCAAAAATGCTCTCACTCAGGTCCACCACATCCTCAAACTTCGCCTGGCTCTTAGCCATAGCCCTCGTGACAGCACAAGCTGCGAAGACCTTTGGATACTGCATAGCCAATTTATCAGGACTCTGCACCATCGGAACAGCCGTCACCTCAGGAGTGACTAAAACTCTACCTCCTGCCAAGTCATTCCCCAAAATCACAGAAACTCCCTCAAAGGGAAAACACGGCCGTAACCCAACAGTTACCCGGCCTGAAACCAACTCGGACTCGAGACGCACGGTATGCAAAGGCACTAACATGTCATCCATCCCGAATCCTACCACTGGGACACTTGACCCAACCGATGATTCCCCAGAAAACGGCAGTACATCATCCAATATAAAGGACTGAGTAGCACCAGTATCACGTAAGATGGATACTGGAACTCTGTCTCCCCCATCCTCTAGAGAAACAAAACCATTCATGATGAACGCAGAATAATTCCTACACTCATCAGACTCAGGCACCTCAGGTACGACAGGTGCCTTCTGTGCACCCACCAAAGCCACAGGCTTTGCATTTTTCTGCTTCAGAACGGGACACGACTTTAACATGTGCCCTCTCCTTCTACAATAGTAGCACACAGGACCTTCATCAGTCCTTACATTTCCGTCAACCTTATCAGCTCGGACCTCCCTCTGTATCAACGTGCTGCCACTTGCAGGCACAGAAACAGCTCTGACACTGCTACCGGCGACACCACCACGATCAACCGGCCGTGCACCAAAACTATAGGATCGCCCAACAAAATCAGATTTATGAGTCAATACATACTCATCTGCCAACACCGCAGCCTTAGACACCTCATTCACCTTCTGCTCATTAAGGTAAGTAGTAACCCTCTCAGGGAGACAGTTCTTAAAGTCTTCCATAATTATCAAGGCCCGCAGTAGCTCAAAATCCTTCACTCCTTGAGAAGCGCACCACCTGTCAAAAAGTGCCTCCTTCTCCCTAGCAAACTCCACATAAGTCTGACTATCAAACTTCCTAAAGCGCCGGAACTTCTGCCGGTACGCCTCTGGAACTAATTCATAAGCCCTTAGTACTGTAGACTTCACACACTCATAGTCCAGACCGCTTTCAACAGATAAAGACGAGTACACCTCCCGTGCTTTACCCACAAAGACACACTGCAATAGCAAGGTCCACACGTCCCTAGGCCACTTCAAGGACAAAGCCACCCGTTCAAACACTGTGAAATACTTGTCCACATCCTCCTCACGAAATGGGGGAACCAGGCGGATGTTCTTGCTCATATCAAACTCCCGTTCCCTAGAAGAAACCCGGGAATTATCTATTTCTTTTGCCCGCAGCCGAAATTCAGCCCTTTTGGTTTCCTCCTCAAGCTCAAGCCGTTTCATTTCAAGAACATGCATGAGCTCTTTCTCTTTTAACAAAGAGGCAATTCTCTGTGACTCAAGCTCCATCTCCTTCAGTTTAATAATGGCCTCCATGTTCTGACCAGGCTGAACAGAAGGTGGGGGACTGTCTGTACCACCAGGCAAAACCCCAGCCTCCACCAACGCAGCCCACAACTCCGATTTAATGGAGTGTTTCTTTGAATGCTTGTCAATAGTCACGGCATAGTTCTCAGCCAGCAAAATCAAATGCTCCTTCGTACATCTATCAAACAACTCCCGACTAGGAGCCTCAACAAATTCTTTCACCTTAAATTCCATTTCTAAAGTAGCCCCAAAACACCAGCTAATACCTGGGCACTAATACTACCACAAACAGGGAAGAAAAAATTCCCTCTCAACACACAGACTTCCTCAGTCCAGAAGCCTACCAAAAATACCCCCTAAAAACGTCTAGGGTCCTCAAAACTTAGGACGAGCCCCCATTTTGTTACGGCTCCCGAATGCAAGTACTTCAGAGCCACGTAACACAAGTCAAAAACCAGGTTCAGGTTCAAAAACAGTTTTAATTATTCACTGGAACACAAAACTCAAACCTGATATAAACAACCCAGTCAGGGATATGGATAAACCGACAAACAATTTAACAATGCTCCAGCCAGCCACACCATGGGCCGTCGAACCGGAGATTCCAAAACCTGCCCAAAGAGATACAACCCTGAAACCAAAATACACGAAAACTCTAAGGTCAGCCCTTATCCGTCCCAATACAATATCTGATAACAAGGAATGGTGAAAATACACAAAGTTCTATGCCATGTGGTCAGGCTGCCTCGGCCCCCACCAACAGACTGCTTATCAGTCAGAGTCCACGACGAAGAGCGAGAATTCTGGGAAGCTCTGGTCTTTATACTCCAGATGAGTCACCCGTCACCTGACACAGCTGGGCCAATCGGGTACAGGATCCTTTAACCCCTCGATTCCAGACTCACAGCCACGAGGCCTGTACTTGGGATAGAAACAGAGAAGTAAGTACATAGCATTCACCAGGGGGGGGGGGAAGCGCCTAACAGAAACAATGTACTGAAATAACTCAGTGGGTCTGGCAGCATCTCTGGAGAACATGGATAGCTGTTTGTGTTAAATTTATTAAATGGACCCACAACAGAACAATATATTTTTTCCCGAACTGTGAGAATGATTGCGAGTTGCAGAGGCTGCGTTGTTGGCTATGAGGAAACCCATGTCCAGTTGGGAGGTGTGACAATAGACAATAGGTGCAGGAGTAGGCCATTTGGCCCTTCGAGCCAGCACCGCCATTCAATGTGATCATGGCTGATCATCCACAATCAGTACCCCGTTCCTGCCTTCTCCCCATATCCCCTATGTGAAGGGGAAGGGAAGGCCCTGTGTGTAAAATGGGGTCCCACCTCGGAGTGCATGGTGGCGCAGCGGTCGAGTTGCTGCCTCACAGCGCCGCAGACCCGCGTTCAATCCTGACTACGGGTGCTGTCTGGACGGAGTTTGTACGTTCCCCCCCTGTGACCAACGTGGGTTTTCCCCGGGCTCTCCAGTTTCCTCCCACACGCCAAAGACGTGCAGGTTTGTAGGTTAATCGGCTTGGTATAAATGTAAATTGTCCCTGGTGTGTGTGGGATTGTGTTAGTGTACGGGGATCGCTGGTCGGCGCGGACTCGGACCTGTTTCCGCGCTGTATGTCTAAACTAAACTAAACCACTGGTCACCCGTATTTGGTGTCTGTGCCCCCCACCATCATCTCTCTTTGTGTCTGCCCTCAGCCTTGCGAAGGAAGTCTCTGTCGGTGGGAAGTCTGGACCGAGAGGGCCTGAAGATCGAGATTGGGGACCAGGTCCTGGTGGCGGGCCAGAAGCCGGGAGTCATTCGGTATTACGGCAAGACGGACTTTGCCCCAGGTACGCCAAGTTGTGGGCAGAGTGGAGGCCAGGCGCGATGTCCGAGGTTCTTGGGGACCGGTAGACACAAAAGCTCAGCGGGACAGACAACATCTGTGGACGAAAAGAATAGGTGACGTTTTGGGTCAAGATCCTTCCTCAAACCCGTCTTGACCCAAAAACGTCACCCATTCCTTCTCTCCAGAGATGCTGCCTGTCCCGCTGAGTTACTCCAGCTTTTTGTGTCCATCTTCGATTTGAACCAGCATCTGCAGTTCCTTCCTAAACTACAAGCTGGTGGGCCTATTCCATCCGGTCATACACCACGGAAACAGGCCCTTCGTCCTAACTCACCGTTGATGCCCCATCAACACTAGTCCTATCTGCGCACTTTTGTCACTTCTGTGGTTCTTGGGTGTTGAGTTTAGTTTAGTTCATTGTCATGTGTACCGAGGTACAGTGAAAAGCTTTTGTTGCGTGCTAACCAGTCAGCGGAAAGACAATACATGATTACAATCGGGCCACAGGCAGCGTATAGATACATGATGACGGGAATAACGTGAATAATGTTTAGTGCAAGATAAAGTCCAGTAAGGTCCGATCAAAGGTAGTCTGAGGGTTTGCGATTGGGAATTTGGGGAAATTCCATGCTGAAAGGGAGATGGGTTTAGAAGGAACTGCAGATGCTGGTTTACACCAAAGATAGACATAAAATGCTGGAGCAACTCGGCGGGTCAGGCAGCATCTTTGGAGAAAAGGATTCGGGGATGCTTCCGCTCAAGAAGTAGGTTAACGACTCAAAACGTCCAGAGATGCTGCCTGACCCACTGAGTTACTCCAACTTTTTGTCTACTTTTTATAATCTGCCTGGTTCATGGGCACTCGAGTTGCCAAACCAGACCATTACGTAACCAGTCAATACTGAGCACCTGGGGAAGTCCTAGAGAGTATTGGGCAGTATCAAGCTGCAGCAGGAGGGACTCCAGGTGCTGGTTTCAACCGAAGATAGACACAAAATGCTGGAGTAACTCAGCGGGACAGGCAGCATCTCTGGAGAGAAGGAATGGGTGACGTTTCAGCTCGAGACCCTTCTTCTGAAGTTTTGGGTCCAGACCCATTCTACTGAAACGTGAACCATTCCTTCTCTCCAGAGATGCTGCTTGTTCTGCTGAGTTACTCCAGCTTTTTGTGTCCATCTGCAGCAAGGGAGATTGTCTTTATCTTGCTGCTGGTACATATAAGAAGGGTTCCTTACTCTTGGCATTGGGTACAGTGCCTGTTTCAACCAACTCCATCGACAGCTCGTTCCATACTCCATTCCAATCCAAGTTACTCCAGCATTTTGTGTCAGGAGGTGGGGAGGGGAGAGTGGGAGGGGAGGGCTGAGGAGGTCAGAGTCACGGAGGGAATGTTGCAGGGTCTCGTCCTGGATCGTCGACAATGCCCTCTTCCCCCCTTCCACACATGCCGCTCGACACTGAGTTCTTCCAGCAGTTTGGTGAGGTGGGTTTCCGTAACTATCGCGGGTGGTTTAAACAAGCCACGAGACTTCGATCAGGGAGTGACTCCTGTTTCTGTTCTTCCCTCAGGGTACTGGTACGGGATTGAGCTGGACAAGGCAACCGGGAAACACGATGGTTCGGTGTTCGGAGTCCGATATTACAACTGCCTACCGAAGTATGGCGTGTTTGCCCCTCCCTCCAGAGTGCAGAGGTAACTGTCAAAAGCCCACGTTGGTGTAGGGCGGCACTGGGGCGCAGCGGTAGAGTTGCTGCCTCACAGCGCCAGAGACCCGGGTTCGATCCTGACTACGGGTGCTGTCTGTACGGAGTTTGTACGTTCTCCCCGTGACCTGCATGGGTTTTCTCCGAGATCTTTGGTTTCCTCCCACACTCCAAAGACTCCAAAGGTTTGTAGGTTAATTGGCTTGGTATAAATGTGAAATTGTCCCTAGTGTGTGCAGGATAGTGTTAGTGCTTGGGGATCGCTGGTCGGTACAGATTCGGTGGGCCGAAGGGCCTGTTTCCGAGCTGGATCTCTAAAATTGACAGTGTCAGTCGCAATCAGTGGCCGGTGGTCTAATCCTTCATGGAAAATGTTGTGGGTTCAGGAAGTCTCTCATAGAGAGATGAGTGCAAACACTCAGAGCAGCACCGATGGAGTACCACACTCTCAATGGCAACTCCTGGATGGGTTTGATGCTGTATCGGAAGGAACTGCAGATGCTGGTTTACACTGAAGACAGACACAAAATGCTGGAGTAACTCAGCGGGACAAGTAGCATCTCTGGAGAGAAGGAATGGGTGACGTTTCGGGTCGAGACCCTTCTTCAGACTTCAGGGGGGGGGGGTGCGATGAGTGTGTGTGTGACCCGATCGACCCTCCCCACTCACTGCCTTGTGCCCAAACACCAGGATCGTGGGGCCAAAATGCAATCAGAACTTGATGAGCAGCCCCTTCAGATACTGGTAGAGGGGCAGCAACCTCGTTACCCTTGGCAACGTCCCATTGTGATGTCATTGTGGCAGTTGGCAGCCAGCTTGAGAGCCCATTGTGATTGGTGCACTGTGAGAGGCATCGTGACATCATCACTGTGAGAAGGCGGTTTTGGCTGTTTTTAAAATTTCAACGATTTATAACTTCGGAAATATACGTGGAAATGTGACGGGAGGATGTTTATCGCCACCAGTGTAAAAATGTGAGTAGGATGTGTGAAAATGGAAAGGCTGTGGCCTAGCGTTTGGAAGAAGATAGGAATTAACCAGATTGGCACACACACACACAAACAAGACAAAGAATTTTAGTTATATAGAGATGTTGTGTGAACTTCCATCGACAGAACCACCAGTCAGAGCTACAGTTACAGTTTGATTTATTGTCACGTGTACCGAGGTACAGTGAAAAGGTTTTGTTGTGTGCTAACCAGTCAGTGGAAAGACAATACATGATTACAATCGAGCCATTTACAGTGTACAGATACATGATAAAGGGAATAACGTTTAGTGCAAGGTTAAGCCAGTAAAGTCCGATCAAGGATAGTCCGTGGGAACCAACGACGGAGATAGTGGTTCTGGACTGCTCTCTAGTTGTGGTAGGGGGGATTCAGTTGCCAGATAACTGACAGAAGAGATTTCGGAACAAATAATTTTCTTCTTTCCTTTTCAGGATTGGAGGTCCCAAGACTCCTACAGGCGATGGCAGCATCAGTAAAAAAATTCACCAGGTTACAAGTAAGTTCAGATCGCTTTGGCTGCTTGAGGTAGCTCTTCGTCATTTGAAACCGACTGTTTAGCAAAGAGGGGCCATTTGACCCATTGTGCCTGTTTGAGGAATCCTGTTGCTCCCAAACCCTTCCTTGTCCCATTTTATACGTTAACAAACGTGGGGAAGAATACTGCAATTCCGAGACCCCACAGTGCTGTCTGTACGGAGTTTGCACGTTCTCCCAGTGACTGCTGGGTTTTCTCCGGATGCTCCACTTTCCTCCCACACTCCAAGACGTACAACAACTTTATTTATTGCTCTATTGACAAAGGCTTTTAACTGTACCTCGATACACTAGACCCGCCTGCCTGTGTTTGGTCCATATCTCTCCAAACATGTCCTATCCATGTACCTGTCTAACTGTTTCTTAAACGTTGTGATAGTCCCAGCCTCACCTACCTTCTCCGGTAGCTCGTTCCACACACCCACCACCCTCTGTGTGTAAATGTTACCCCTCAGATTCCTATTAAATCTTTTCCCCTTCACCTTAAAAAGGTGCTGTGACTGCAACTGTGGTTTAGAACAAAGATCCTATAGCGGAGCAGGATAGACCACTCCTGCTAAATGCAATGGGCTGACGTGTAGTACACAACAGAGCGGAACGTGGGCCTTTTTTTCATCCATTTCAGTAACCCGACCCGACCCGACTCGCAGTGTAACCAACATTGCGGGGGAACGGTTTGTGTTAATAAATTTAAATTCTGAAAATGAGGAGAAGATTTTTTCCAAAGAACTTTTATTTTTACGAGGATGTTTCCGTAACCGGCTTGTTCCGTCTCCGCACTAGTATCTTTGCTCCGCTACGGGATCTTTGGTGCGGAGACGGAAGCCGGTTACGGAAATGGGGCCGAAATTTACCCATGAATCTGCCCATGACCGTACTAGGTCTTTTTCGTCAGAGTGGTCTATCTTGCTCGCTGTAGGATCTGTGGTTTAGAGCGGCCTGCGGTTGTGCGGGTGAGGCTTGTGATAACCTTACGGTTTGTTTCCATAGTGACACAGCCCAAGCGCAACCTGGCGGCGGTGAGGACCCCCAAAGACATCGCGTCAGAGAGCTCCTTATCCAGGTGACCATGCCTCACTGCACACCCCCTACTGACAAAATGTCAGTGTCGCCCCCTCTGCCCCTCACCGGCCACAACGGTGGGCAGGAGCGATGGGGGGGGGGCGTCAACAGTAGCTCCTGCCCGGCCGATTTCCTCCCCCCTCCCTGCTCACGTTTCATCCCCCTCCACCCTACCCCTCCTCACTCACCTGCTCCCTCCTCTTCCACCTTGCACCTCTCTCCATCCCTATCTCACCCCGTCTCGTCTCCCCCTACCATCTCTCCTGTGTCTCCCTCTCCGTCTCTCTCTCTCTCTCCAGCCTCCCACCCTTTTCACCAAAGATCCTATAGCGGAGCAAGATAGACCACTCCTGCTAAATTCAATGGTTTGACGTAGTACCCAACGGAGCGGAACGTGGGCCTTTTTTTCATCCATTTCAGTAACCCGACCCGACCCGACCCGCAGTGTAATCAACGTTGCGGGGGAACAGTTTGTGTTAATAAATTTAAATTCTGAAATTAAGGAGAAGATTTTTACCAAATAACTTTTATTTTTACTAGGATGTTTCCGTAACCGGCTTCCGTCTCCGCACTAGTATCCTACGGGATCTTTGGTGCGGAGAGACGGAAGCCGGTTACGGAAATGGGGCCGAAAATTACCCACGAATCTGCCCATGACCGTACTAGGTCTTTATCGTCGAGTGGACTATCTTGCTCGCTGTAGGATCTTTGGCTTTCACCTTCCTTCAACATCTCACCTCGTCTTCCCCCACCCCATCTCCATCAACTCTTCCTCCTCCTGTCTCGCCTCCACTGACATCCCTCTGACTCATCTCCACCATCTCCCCCCCCCCCCCCCCCCCCCATCGCATCTCATCTCCACCATCTGTCTCATCCCCACCCCCCGCCATCCATCTATGATCATCTCTCTTCACCCCACCTCCCCATGCATCCTCCCCCCCCCACCTCTCCCCATGGACAGGAAGACTTTGGTGGGCCTGGGGCCAACAGCAGGCAGACGGGACTAGCCCAGCGTGGCCATTTGGCCAGCATGAAGGAGGTTGGGCTGTGGAACCTGTTTCTGTACTGTACGGCTCTAGACCTCTGCGACTCCTCTCTCCCTCTCTCAACGCCTCTTTGTGTGTGTCTCTCTTCTCGTTCCAGATTACTTTTCTGTTGTTGGTTTCCATGGATGTTGAGGGCAGAAATGCAGTCGTAAAAAAGCAAAAGAAGCCCCCGTCACCCTTCCCCTCCGACTCTCGCTTCTCGACCTCTCTTCTCTATTCTGCTTTGGAAACAAGACTGCTGATAACATTCCTCGATACTAGTTCACCCCGATACAATCATAGTTGATGCTAGTGCCTTGGTCCTGATGAAACATCCCCCAATCACTCCCCCCCCCCCCCTCCTCTCCCCCCTACCCCCATTCCACAGTAGTTTCAGTAGACGTACCTCTTCATTTGATACACTAACTCAAAGATATATATATATTATATTCACAAACATGACTCCGGTTTATGATTGCTGTTTAACATTTGACTGACAAAATACTGATGGTGCAATTGAGTGTCACAATTATGGTGTGTACCGTATATCCCAGAGTATATGTACTCCCTCAATTTTACATTTGAGTTCCGATCCCATTGACCCATCAAATGTTTAGCCATGTTAAGGAACGCTGGTTCGAAGGCCGGTCGGATTCTAAGAGCGGCAACCGATCGATGGATTCACTCGATGCCAGACGGAATCAAATAGATTAAGAAAAAAAGCTGTTTATTATGTAAAAGTTTCAAAAAAGCAAAAATAAAAGTTGGGAATAGTTCACGTATGGTTCGTGGGTTCTAACGCATGTTTATTGGCGTTTTATATTTCATATTGTCATGCCTCAATGTGAAAAAAAAAGCAGTTAAAATCTAAAATGAAAACACCAACGACCTAAGTGGGACAGGCCCTTTAATCTTTCCCCCAAACACTAATAAATATCAAAGTTTTTCCAACGGGACAACGTTTACTGAGCAGGTTCAAAACGTGTCTTTGACGGAACGTGAATGTTCCAAGGTGATGGAGTGGAGACAGCATGGGGATGAGACAAGTTATGCCCCTGTCCCACTTAGGAAACCTGAACGGAAACCTGTGGAGACTTTGCGCCCCCACCCAAGGTTTCGGTGCGGTTTCCGGAGGTTGCAGGTGGTTGCCGGAGGTTGCAGGTAGTGGAAGCAGGTAGGGAGACTGACAAAAACCTCCGGGAACCGCACGGAAACCTTGGGTGGGGCGCAAAGTCTCCACAGGTTTCCGTTCAGGTTTCCTAAGTGGGACAGGGGCATTAAAATTTGAACGTACAACCAGAGGCCATGGGTTCAAGCTTCAGACAGAGCCCAAAGTTACTGGCAGTGCCCTTAATGAGGCAGCTGAGTGAAGTCAAGGGCCTTGCACTGAAGGTGATGTTGAGGAATTATCGTTCAGAGATACAGCACAGAATCAGGCCCTTCGGCCCACCGAGTCCATGCTAACCATCGATCACCCGTTCACAATAGTTCCATGCTATCCCACTTTCTCATCCACTGCCTTACACACTAGGGACAGTTTACAGTGGGCCAATTAGCCTACAAACCCGCGCGTCTTTGGGATATGGGAGGAAGCCGGAGCACCCGGAGGAAACCCATGCGGTCACAGGGCGAACGGGCAAACTCCACACAGACAGGTGTCAGAGGTTATGGAGAGATGGCAGTGGAATGGGGTGAGGAGGGAGAAATAGATCAGCCATGATTGAATGGTGGTGTAGACTTGATGGGCCAAATGGCCTAATTCTACTCCTATCCCTTCTGACCTTATGACCCGAGGTCAGTATCGAACCGGGGTCTCTGGCGCTGTGAGGCGGCAGCTCTGGCCGCCACGCCACCGTGCCGCGCTGGAACTTGCTTCCAGGACTTGTGGCTTCCCTGAACTGACTCCTATCTGTGTAAATGTGGTCTTTTCTTTCACACGCGGTTCTCTAATATTGAACACAGTCCACACCAGGTTTGGAGCCAAGGGCTGGGATGACCAGGGGTGCACGACGCTGGTCTCTCTGCGTGGCTCTGTCACGACGGGGCGCTGGGCTGGACGTGGCGTTTGCCAGCATCCTCCGCCAGGTCAAGTGCGCTCGCGCCGTTCAGCTTTCCATGGAGTGGCTGCTTCTGTTTTCGTGACTTCGCCCGTCGATTTTTGAACCAGACCTGCGTGGAAATGGCGAGCATTAGTGAAGAAAGACTCGAAACAACGGTGAAGCCTGGAGCTGTATCTTCAGACCACTCGACCATTAAAACCTCACTGAAGTTGCAAAAGGGCCCGACCTGAAAGGTCACTGATCCACAAAAGCGTAGGAAGGGACTGCAGATGCTGGTTTAAACCGAAGATAGATGCAAAAAGCTGGAATAACTCAGCGGGTCAGGCAGCATCTCTGGAGAGAAGGAGTAGGTGACGTTTCAGGGTCGAGACCCTCCTTCACACTCAGTCTGAAGAAGGGTCTCGACCCGAAATGTCACCTATTCCTTTGCTCCAAATGACACAAAGTGTTGGAGTTACTCAGCGAGTCCGGCAGTGTCGCTGGGGACCATGGATGATAATAATAATAATACATTTTATTTATGGGCGCCTTTCAAGAGTCTCAAGGACACCTTACAAAAATTGAGCATGTAGAAGAAAAACATGTAAGGGGAATGAAATAAATAGTAGAGACATGACTAGTACACAAAGTAAAGACAGAATTCAATACAAAACACAGTATGAGGCAATTAATGCACAGATGAAAAGGGACGGGGACGTGGGGCTAAGGATAGGCAGAGGTGAAGAGATGGGTCCTGAGGCGGGACTGGAAGATGGTGAGGGACACGGAATTGCGGATCAGTTGAGGGAGGGAGTTCCAGAGCCTGGGAGCTGCCCTGGAGAAGGCTCTGTCCCCAAAACTGCGGAGGTTGGACCTGTGGATGGAGAGGAGACCGGCTGATGTGGATCTGAGGGACCGTGAGGGTTGGTAGGGGGAGAGGAGGTCAGTGAGATATGGGGGGGATAGGTAACATATTAGGTTGCGACCCTTCTATCTTTTATTATTAATATTTAATGTTTTATGTGTCATTCCTAACTGTCACTGTATGTCATGTTGTCACTTGTGGGCGGAGCACCAAGGCAAATTCCTTGTATGTGAATACTTGGCCAATAAACTTATTAATCCGAAGAAGGGTGTCGGCCCGAAACGTTGCCTATTTCCTTCGCTCCATAGATGCTGCTGCACCCGCTGAGTTTCTCCAGCTTTTTTGTGTACCTTCGATTTTCCAGCATCTGCAGTTCCTTCTTAAAAACTTATTAATTCATTCTTCCCCCCCCCCCCCCCCCCCTCCCCCGTCTCCTGTCCATGTTCTCCCAAGATGCTGCTGACGTGCTGAGTTACTCCGACACTTTGTGTCCTTGTGTCAGCTTGACCCCATTGGACAGGAAGCTACGTACCTTGATGGTCTCCTCGGAGAGATGGGTCTTCCTGGCCAATTTCTCCCTGGCATTGCTGTCCGGGTAACTGGAAGTGCTGTAGAGGTCTTCCAGATCTTCCAGCTGCTGTTCCGTGAACACAGTCCGATGCCTCCGCCTTCTCTTCCGAGCTTGAGCCAGGAAGTGCAGGCCCAGGTGTTGCATGGCAGCTGGGTCCAGGATACCTACAACTGGGGCGGAAAAGCACTCGGCGTCAGCAAGCACATGCTTCTCATAATCAAGTCAAGTCAAGTCAAGTTTATTCGTCACATACACACACGAGATGTGCAGTGAAATGAAAAGTGGCAATGCTCGCGGACTTTGTGCAAAAAGACAAACAAACAAACAAACAACCAAACAGAACTACAAACAGTTAATCACGTATAGTCTTTCCGCCGACTGGATAGCTCGCAACAAATAAGCTTTTCACTGTACACATGACACGAAACATAGAAACATAGAAATTAGGTGCAGGAGTAGGCCATTCGGCCCTTCGAGCCTGCACCGCCATTCAATATGATCATGGCTGATCATCCAACTCAGTATCCCGTACCTGCCTTCTCTCCATACCCTCTGATCCCCTTAGCCACAAGGGCCACATCTAACTCCCTCTTAAATATAGCCAATGAACTGGCCTCGACTACCCTCTGTGGCAGAGAGTTCCAGAGATTCACCACTCTCTGTGTGAAAAAAGTTCTTCTCATCTTGGTTTTAAAGGATTTCCCCCTTATCCTTAAGCTGTGACCCCTTGTCCTGGACTTCCCCAACATCAGGAGCAATCTTCCTGCATCTAGCCTGTCCAACCCCTTAAGAATTTTGTAAGTTTCTATAAGATCCCCTCTCAATCTCCTAAATTCTAGAGAGTATAAACCAAGTCTATCCAGTCTTTCTTCATAAGACAGTCCTGACATCCCAGGAATCAGTCTGGTGAACCTTCTCTGCACTCCCTCTATGACAATAGACAATAGGTGCAGGAGTAGGCCATTTGGCCCTTCGAGCCAGCACCGCCATTCAATATGATCATGGCTGATCATCCCCAATCAGTACCCCGTTCCTGCCTTCTCCCCATATCCCCTGACTCCGCTATCTTTAAGAGCCCTACCCAGCTCTCTCTTGAAAGCATCCAGAGAACCTGCCTCCACCGCCCTCTGAGGCAGAGAATTCCACAGACTCACCACTCTCTGTGAGAAAAAGTGTTTCCTCGTCTCCGTTCTAAATGGCTTACTCCTTATTCTTAAACTGTGGCCCCTGGTTCTGGACTCCCCCAACATCGGGAACATGTTTCCTGCCTCTAGCGTGTCCAAGCCCTTAACAATCTTATATGTTTCATATAAGCATTTGATATGAAACTTAGCGCTTCTAAACTAAACTCTAAACTCTGAACTAAACTAAACATCACAAGCAAAACTCTAAATTAAGGTAAACTAAACTATAAACTGTATTAAACTATAAACTAAATAATAATAATAATAAATTTATTTGTATAGCACATTTAAAAGCAACTCACGTTGACCAAAGTGCTTCACACCAGTGCAGGTACTAATTTGATACATACAAGGGTAGACAGACCCAACAATACATACATAAACTGTTTACAGTGCCCCCTCAGAGGGGCTCAAGAACACTAGGGAGTAGAAATAGGTTTTGAGTCCGGACTTAAAGGAGTCGATGGTGGGGGCAGTTCTGATGAGGAGCGGGATGCAATTCCACAGTCTAGGTGCTGCAACTGCAAATATACTAAAATATAAACTGTACTAACCTAAATTAAGCTATAAACTAAACTAAATTATAAACCAGATGAAACATCAGCCGTTATGGTGGGATAAGGGTTTGTCAGCGTGTTCCAGGGACACTCCACGCTCTGTGTATGAATAAACCTTGCCCTGCACACGTCTTCAAACCTTGCCCCTCTCACCTTCAAGTTCTGCCCTCTAGTCTTTGACATTTCCACCCTGGGGGGGAAACGGTTCTGACTGTCTACCCTATTTATGTCGCTCTTAATTTTATATACTTCTCTCTGGTCACCCCTCAACCTCCGACGTTCCAGAGAAAACAATCCCAAGTCTGTCCAACCTCTTCCCGGTGGGAAATGTCCTCTACGCCAGGCAGCATTCTGCTACTTCATTATTCCAGCATTTAGTGGGTCCAGAGCCAGCAACATTATGGGGGTCCCCTACCACCCCAACAACGGACTGTTCCAGCTGCTACGGTCAGGCAAGCGCCTCCGCTGTCATGCTGTGAAAACAGAGAGGATGAGACGGAGTTTCTTCCCACAGGCCGTCAGGACTGTAAACTCTTATCTCACCAGGGGACTAATTTACTCATTTATTGCTGTGTTGTATCTTTTACATTTTTTTTTCTAAAATGTAAATACTGGTTCTGTTCTATTCTGTTCTGTAGTTTTTGCACAATCCGCAGGCATTGCCACTTTCATTCCACTGCACATCTTGTATGTGTATGTGACAAATAAAGTTGACTTGACTTAGTGTCTATCACCTCTGATTTGTATCACTCTCAACCCAAATATAATCTCATAAAGACCCAGTTTAATCCCAGCTGTTATCAGGCAACTGAACCATCCTAACACCAACTAGAGAGGGGACTTGCCATCTACCTCATTGGAGACCCTCGGACTATCTTTAATTGGGCTTTATTGGACTTTATCTTGCACTAAATATTATTGTCTTCATCCTGTATCTATATACTCATAGAAACATAGAAAATAGATTCTTCTAAATTGGTTATAATCAAACCCAGTGGAATTCCTGGCATGGCATCTAGTTTACAGCCTTTCTATCTAATCTCACACTCCTCACATTTAACACAGAGCCATAGAAACATAGAAAATAGGTGCAGGAGTAGGCCATTCGGCCCTTCGAGCCTGCACCGCCATTCAATATGATCATGGCTGATCATCCAACTCAGTATCCCATCCCTGCCTTCTCTCCATACCCCCTGATCCCTTTAGCCACAAGGGCCACATCTAACTCCCTCTTAAAAATAGCCAATGAACTGTGGCCTCAACTACCTTCTGTGGCAGAGAATTCCACAGAGTCACCACTCTCTGTGTAAAAAATGTTTTTCTCATCTCAGTCCTAAAAGATTTCCCCTTTATCCTTTAGCCTGTGAACCCTAGTTCTGGACTTCCCCAACATCGGGAACAATCTTCCTGCATCTAGCCTGTCCAACCTCTTAAGAATTTTATAAGTTTCTATTAGATCCCCCCTCAATCTTCTAAATCTTCTAACAGTGGCTTCAGTCTACCTTGTCTAAGCCCTCCAGTTCTGAAAGCTCTACAATATGTATGGGATGGGCATACATTCTTCTAAATTCTAGCGTGTACAAGCCGAGTCTATCTAGCCGAGACATACAATCTACTCGATTGTAATCATGTATAGTCTTTCCGCTGACTGGTTAGCACGCAACAAAAAGCTTTTCACTGTACTTTGCTGCGCGTGACAATAAACCAAACTAAAACGAAAGAAGATCCTTCATCAGAAGGTACCTGATCAAAAAAATGTGCCTCTTCAAAGCAAGCAACATTAACACCTCCACCCAAAATCTCTTTGGAGAACAGCCCAACGCTGGGCTTCAAACAGTGAAGGTTGTATGTCCTTACCTCTCTGCCCCAGGCAGCAGTGGGCGTGGGGCTGGGGAGAACAGTAGCATCTCTCCCCCAAGTGGAAGCCCTCGTGAGACAGATTGCCAGCGAAGGGCGTGGGACCAGGAGTCGAGCAGAGACCGATGTGGCCAGCGTTGGGCATCGAACCGTTGGTGGAGTGGAGCAGGAGAGGGTGACGGTGCCAGGGCATGGTGCTGGGGGGGCATCTGCCTCCCTTGTTGGACAAGATGCTATCGATGCTAAAATCCGACATGGCTGGAATTAACTTCCACACCTGAGAGTTTTACAGTCGCTGTAACCCACAGGTAGGAAGGGCTCGCTCCACATTTATACCCCTCGTGTCTGGACCTGCCCTGTTGTGTGACCAACCTCTCCGAGACTGTGACCCTCATCATCGCTTATCTCAGAGGGGATGTCTTGTGTATTCACCACCACCACTGAGATCAGACGCCTCAAACTGTGGCTGCCCATTGTCCGGGCAAACCGTGTGTATTTAAATTGGCCACACCTAATCTAGAAGCAATTAGAGAATCCAATAATTCCCATCACTCGAGGACAAAGAATAGGCTGCAAATCTCTAGACTTTGCTTTATAACAAAGTTAGCAAGTGATCTATTATTCCGGGACTCATGTGTATTCTTCCCCAGATTAGACGTGATGTCACTGAGTGTTAATACAGGATTTATTTCTCCCACTGTGAATTGAAACTTGCTTTATTTTAAGGAAGAACTGCAGATGCTGGAAAAATCGAAGGTAGGAGACACAGAGTGCTGGAGTAGCTCAGGGGGTCAGGCAGCATCTCAGGAGGTACACAAAACTGCTGGGGAAACTCAGCGGGTGCAGCAGCATCTATGGAGCGAAGGAAATAGGCGACGTTTCGGGCCGAAACCCTTCTTCAGGAGAGCATCTCAAGAGAGCATCTCAGTAGAACATGTTTCAGGTCGGGACCCTGGCCAGAAAGGTCTCATATCGTTGTTCTCCTGAGATGCTGCCTGACCCGCTGAGTTACTCCTGTGGTCTGAAGAAGGGTTTCGGCCCGAATCGTTGCCTATTTCCTTCCCTCCATAGATGCTGCTGCACCCGCTGAATTTCTCCAGCATTTTTGTGTACCTCCTCCTGTACTCAATGTCTTCTTTTGTAAACCTACGACCTTCGCAAACCTAGTACTAACAAAATTGAGTCTGAAGAAGGGTCTCGACCCGAAATGTCACCCATTGAGTCTGAAGAAGGGTCTCGACCCGAAATGTCACCCGTTGAGTCTGAAGAAGGGTCTCGACCCGAAAAGACTCCCATTCTAGAGATGCTGCCTGACACACTGAGTTATTCCAGCATTTTGTGACTATCGCTTTCTTAAGTTTATTCAGTGAGATGGACTCGATAGCTTTTTGTTGTGAAGAATTCCACAGGTTCACCAGCCCCTTAATGGTAACATTTCTCTACACCCCTGTCTTAAATGTTTTATCCTGGAATGTCAGGACTGTCTTATGAAGAAAGACTGGATAGACTTGGTTTATACTCTCTAGAATTTAGGAGATTGAGAGGGGATCTTATAGAAACTTACAAAATACTTAAGGGGTTGGACAGGCTAGATGCAGGAAGATTGCTCCCGATGTTGGGGAAGTCCAGGACAAGGGGTCACAGCTTAAGGATAAGGGGGAAATCCTTTAAAACCGAGATGAGAAGAACTTTTTTCACACAGAGAGTGGTGAATCTCTGGAACTCCCTGCCACAGAGGGTAGTCGAGGCCAGTTCATTGGCTATATTTAAGAGGGAGTTAGATGTGGCCCTTGTGGCTAAGGGGATCAGAGGGTATGGAGAGAAGGCAGGTATGGGATACTGAGTTGGATGATCAGCCATGATCATATTGAATGGCGGTGCAGGCTCGAAGGGCCGAATGGCCTACTCCTGCACCTAATTTCTATGTTTCTATGTTTCTATCCTATATCCTGATGTTGTGAGACTTGGCTTGAGACAAGGGAAACATCCTGCCTGTATCTAGCTTGTCAGATCCTGTTAAAGGTCTGTACTCTCAGTGAAAGTAGACAAAAAATGCTGGAGAAACTCAGCGGGTGAGGCAGCATCTGTGATGCTGCCTCACCCGCTGAGTTTCTCCAGCATTTTTTGTCTACCTTCTCCTACACACTGGTGAGTCGGCACAGCCAATTGTAGTGTATTTGGGTACTTGGAACTGACTCAAACGAACTCTCAGATACAGGAGTAAACTAACCAGCTTCTTTATTGCAGGACGCCACCTTGTGTCTCCCCTAGCGCATGCATCCCCGCGCACAAGGCATAACATATGCTAATTATATTGTATACATAACCCAAATAAAGATGGTTCAATGCTGCAACAGGTTCTTTATTGTCACGTGGACCGAGGCACCACAAAATTAGAAACACAGAACAGAGACAATAGGTGCAGGAGTAGGCCATTCGGCCCTTCGAGCCTGCACCGCCATTCAATACGATCATGGCTGATCATCCAAAATCAGTAACCCGTTCCTGCTTTCTCCCCATATCCCTTGATTCTGTTAGCCCTAAAGAACTAAATCTAACTCCCTCTTGAAAACATCCAGTGAATCGGCCTCCACTGCCCTCTGCGTCAGAGAATTCCACAGATTCACAACTCTCTGGGTGAAAATGTTTTTCCTCATCTCAGTCCTAAATGGCCTACTACCCCTTATTCTTAAACTGTGGCCCCTGGTTCTGGACTCCCCCAACATCAGTTGAGGTAGTCGAGGCCAGTTCATTGGCTATATTTAAGAGGGAGTTAGATGTGGCCCTTGTGGCTAAAGGTATCAGGGGGTATGGAGAGAAGGCAGGTACAGGATACTGAGATGGACGATCAGCCATGATCATATTGAATGGCGGTGCAGGCTCGAAGGGCCGAATGGCTTACTCCTGCACCTATTGTCTATGTTTCTATGTTTCTATCAGGAACATATTTAATATTTAATTATTACAATACAGAGTATGTAAGTTCTCCCCGTGACCTGCGTGGGTTTTCTCCGAGTGCTCCAGTTTCCTCCCTATTCCAAAGAAGTACATTTTTGTAAGCTGAATGTGTAGGAATGAACTGCAGATGCCGGTTTAAACCAAAGATAGACACAAAAAGCTGGAGTAACTCAGCGGGACATGCAGCATCTCTGGAGAGAAGAAATGAGTGAGGTTTTGAGTTGAATTAGGGTCTCGACCCGGAATGTCACCGTTTCCTTCTCTCCTGAGATGCTGCCTGTCCCACTGAGTTACTCCATCTTTTTATGTCTATCTATTGGAGGTTAATAGGTTTGGTATAATTGTAAATTGTCCCTAGTGTGTGTAGGGTGGTGTCAATGTGCGGGGATCGCCGGTCGGCACGGCTCGGCAGGCCGAAGGGCCTGTTTCCACGCTGTATCTCTAAACTAAACTAAACTAAATCCCTTGCCTTGTATATCTAATGATGCTTCTGTCTGGCACAGAATGGCAGCAGGATGTGGATCTCGTGCAAGGTGTTCGTTAGGGAGTCTGGCGCGGGCGACAAGGCAAACAAAAGGGTGTCAGGTGGTGTCATTAACACTGGGCCAGGCCTGCACTGGGAGTTCTGTATCTGGTGTCTCAGCTCAGTCAGCTCAGTACAGAGTGAGCAGAGATGGGGGAGGGGTGAGGGTGGGGTGTTAAATTTAGTTCAGAGATACGCAGTGGAAACCAAAGATCCTATAGCGGAGCAAGATAGACCACTCCTGCTAAATGCAATGGGCTGACGTGTAGTACGCAACGGAGCGGAACGTGGGCCTTTTTTTCATCCATTTCCGTAACCCGACCCGACCCGACTCGCAGTGTAATCAACGTTGCGGGGGAACAGTTTGTGTTAATAAATTAAAATTCTGAAAATGAGGAGAATATTTTTACCAAATAACTTTGATTTTGACGAGGATGTTTCCGTAACCGGCTTCCGTCTCCGCACTAGTATCTTTGCTCCGCTACGGGATCTTTGGTGCGGAGACGGAAGCCGGTTACGGAAATGGGGCCGAAAATTACCCATGAATCTGCCCATGACCGTACTATGTCTTTTTCGTCGAGTGGACGATCTTGCTCGCTGTAGGATCTTTGGTGGAAACAGGCCCTTCGGCCCACCGAGTCCGCTCCGACCAGCGATCCCCGCACACACTAGCACTATCCTATACACTCATTTCAGTTTACAATCTTTACCCAAGCCTACAAAATTAACCTACAAACCTGCAGTGTGGGATGAAACCAGAGCACCCGCGGTCACAGGGAAAGTACAGACCCCCCAACAGATAGCAGCCATGGTCAGGATGGAACCCGGGTCTCTGGCACTGTAAGGCAGCAACTCTACCCCTGCGCCACCGTGCCGAATGGTGGAGTAGACTTGATGGGCCAAATGGCCTAATTCTGCTCCTATAGCTTATGAAATTATGAAGTTATTAGTTATCAGCTGATGTCAGTAATAACACAATATGAATTGTGTGACGGAGCTAATCGGGGAACATGTAAGATAGACACAAGAAGCTGCAGTAACTCAGCGGGACAAGCAGCATCTCTGGAGAGAAGGAATGGGTGACGTTTCAGGTCTTCCTTATGAAGAAGGGTCTCGACCCGAAACGTCACCCATTCCTTCTCCCAAGTCAAGTCAAGTCAATTTTATTTCTATAGCACATTTGAAAACAACTCTCGTTGACCAAAGTGCTTTACTAGTGCAGGTACTAACGTGGTACAAACAGTGGTTCATAGATCAACAATACATACATACATACATACATATAGCGCTCCCTCAGAGAACCTCAAGAAAGGCTTGAGAGTAGAAATAAGTTTTAAGTCTCGACTTAAAGGAGTTGATGGAGGGGGCAGTTCTGATGGGGAGAGGGATGGTGTTCCACAGTCTAGGAGCTGCAACCGCAAAGACGTGGTCACCCCTGAGCTTATGCCTAGTCAGTCAGTAACCCCAAGTCGGCCGATCTGTGGGACCTGGAGGTGGTGTGGTGGGAAAGCTGATTTTTGATGTAGGTGGGGGCAAGGGCTTTGTAAACATAGAGAAGGATCTTGAAATTGATGTGGAACTGCACAGGGAGCCAGTGGAGAGAGGCATCTATAGAGATGCTGCCTGTCCCGCTGAGTTACTCCAGCTTTTTGCGTCTATCTTCGGCTTAAACCAGCATCTGCAGTTCCTTCCTAGTTCCTGCACGCAACATGCAAGGTGAAAAATGTGTATTTCAATGGATCAGTGGAAAGCATAAAGAATTTAAATCCCCACCTGGTGACAATGACAGGTCTGAGTCACTGTGACTGAGTGTAATGTGTAGCAAAAAGGCGAGAAGCAAGCAGACATTGGGATGTGGTTAACGACATGAATATGGGAAAAACAGCAGGAAACAAGTAACTGCGGGGAGTCCTGACTAACGGGGATTTAGTGAGGATTTAGCTGTGTTGTTTTAAACGGCTTATGGATCCTTCCAAGGTGATGTTCAATTATGGTGGTGGGTTCTGGCTTGTTTTATTGTAGTGTAAATATTATTTTTAATAATTGAATAAATTTTTTGATTTAAAAAAAAAAAAAGAAAAAAAAAAGGTATTTATTCTATACTGAAGCCCATGTAATCTGTAGTTCAGACAGCACATAAGGGGAGATGTGTTCAAGAAGGAACTGCAGATGCTGGAAAATCGAAGGTAGACAAAAATGCTGGAGAAACTCAGCGGGTGCGGCAGCATCTATGGAGCGAAGGAAATAGACAACGTTTCGGGCCGAAACCCATCCTCAGATCATCAGTTGTAAACTAATTATCCAACAATGTGATCCTAAAGGGCCTGTCCCACCTGGTGATTTTCTTCGGCGACTGCCGGTGTCTTGTCAGTGTCGCCAAAAGATTTTGAACATTTCGAAACCAGCGGCGACAAAAAAAATGTTGCGACGCTTGAAAAAACACCGCACGTCAAACGTCATCTCGGCGCGTCACGCCGAATCACACTGCGTATATTTTGGTGACCTGATACGTCAGTCAATTATGCCGGCAGTCGCCGAAAAAATCGCCACACGGGACAGGCCCTTATCAATAGGATTCTGAGTCTCCTGCCCAGAGTAGATGAATCAAGCATCAGGGGATATAGGTTTAAGGTGAAGGGGAAAAGATTTAATAGGAATCTGAGGGGTGACTTTTTCACACAAAGAGCGATCGGTGTATGGAACGAGCTGCCAGAGGAGGTAGTTGAGGCTGGGACTATCCCAACGTTTAAGAAACAGTTAGACAGGAACATGGATAGGACAGCTTTGGAGGGATATGGGCCAAACGCAGGCAGGTGGGACTAGTGTAGCTGGGTCACGACATGGGTACGATATCATACAATTTTGGGCACCGTATCTGGGGAAGGATGTGCTGGCTCTGGAGAGGGTCCAGAGGAGGTTTACAAGAATGATCCCAGGAATGAGTGGGTTAACATATGAGGAGCATTTGACGGCACTGGGCCTGTACTCGCTAGAGTTTAGCAGGATGAGGGGAGACGTCATTGAAACTTACCGAATAGTGAAAGGTTTGGATAGAGTGGCTGTGGAGAGGACAGGTACATGGATAGGACAGGTTTGGAGGGATATGGGCCAAGCGTGGGAAGGTGGGACTAGTGTAGCTGGGACATGTTGGCCAGTGTGGGCAAGTTGGGCCGAAGGGCCTGTTTCCACACTGTAAGACTCTATGACTCTATGAGTTAGATACGAGCAACTGTAGATGTTGCTTTACACAAAGCTTGCGGGTATAATGGTGTTGAAAGCCAAGTTGTAGTTGATGAACAACAGCCTTGCGAAATGTGTTCTATTTGTTCAGTGGACTTAGATCATTACAGGAGAAACATTACAAGTCAAGTCAAGTCAAGTTTATTTGTCACATACACATACGAGATGTGCAGTGAAATGAAAGTGGCAATGCTCGCGGACTTTGTGCAAAAAGACAAACAACCAAACAAACTATAATCACAACCATAACACACATATACCTTTACATAATAAATAATGGAAGGAAAAACATTCAGTAGAGTTAGTCCCTGGTGAGATAGGCGTTTACAGTCCGAATGGCCTCTGGGAAGAAACTCCTTCTCAACCTCTCCGTTCTCACCGCATGGCAACGGAGGCGTTTGCCTGACCGTAGCAGCTGGAACAGTCCGTTGCAGGGGTGGAAGGGGTCTCTCATGATATTGTTGGCTCTGGAGCTGCACCTCCTGATGTATAGTTCCTGCAGGGGGGCAAGTGAAGTTCCCATAGTGCGTTCGGCCGAACGCACTACTCTCTGCAGAACCTTCTTGTCCTTGGTGTAAATACAGCAACCCTTAATACAATTTCAGTGATTCCTTGTTATCACGTGTACCATGGGTACAGAGAAATGCTTAAGAAAGAACTGCAGATGCTGGAAAAATCGAAGGTAGATAAAAATGCTGGAGAAACTCAGCGGGTGAGGCAGCATCTATGTATCGAGTATCGACCCGAAATGTCACCTATTCCTTCTCTCCATAGATGCTGCCTCACCCGCTGAGTTTCTCCAGCATTTTTATCTGTACCCAAGGTCCAGAGAAATATCTTTTTGTGCACACTTCAGCAAGATTATTGCCACCCACAAGTACAATCCTCAATTAAGTATAGAATGCATAAAAACAGCCGGCTGAGTTGCCATTTTTTGGCACCAATTCGAAACCTCTAACATCGAGTACGTTTATTGAACTAGCATTGAGAATGACCTATGAGACTATCAGTTGTTTGCAGAATCTTAGCAAACAGTGTTCCTGTTTGGCGGCTGACCCTTTATCGAGCGATTGGGTAACTCCTAGAGTTCAGAGACAGGGAACAGGCCCCTTCGGCCCATCGAGTCCATGCTGACCATCGATCACCCGTTCACACTAGTTCTACATTATCCCATTTCCTCATTTACAAAGGGCCAATGAACCCACAAACCCCACGTCTTTGGGACGTGGGGGAAACCCGGCGTACACCCGCGCGGTCACAGGGACAACGTGCAAACTCCACACTGACAGCAGTACCCAAGGTCAAGATCGAACCTGGGTCTCTGGCACTGTGAGACAGTGGCTCTACCAGCCCTGTTTAGTTCCTATCCATGTACTTATAATAATAATAATGGATGAGATTTATATAGCGCCTTTCTAATACTCAAGGCGCTTTACATCGCATTATTCATTCACTCCTCAGTCACACTCGGTGGTGGTAAGCTACTTCTGTAGCCACAGCTGCCCTGGGGCAGACTGACGGAAGCGTGGCTGCCAATCTGCGCCTACGGCCCCTCCGACCACCACCAATCACTCACACACATTCACACACATTCACACACAGGCAAAGGTGGGTGAAGTGTCTTGCCCAAGGACACAACGACAGTATGCACTCCAAGCGGGATTCGAACCGGCTACCTTCCGGTTGCCAGCCGAACACTTAGCCCATTGTGCCATCTGTCGTCCCTGTAAAATACTTGTCAAATAGCATGGAAACGGGCCCTTCAGCTCAACTTGCCCACGCCGACCAAGATGTTCCATCTATACTAGTCCCACCTTCCTGCAATTGGCCAGTATCCTAAACCTTTCCTATCCATGTACTTGTCCCAATGTCTCTTTTACATTTTGTTCTAGTCCCTGCCTTAACTATCTCTTCTGTCAGCTTGTTCCATACACCCACCACCCTCTGTGTGGAAAATGTTGCCCTTCAAGTTCCTGTTAAATCTTTCCCCTCTTACCTTAAACCTAAATCCTCTGGTTCTTCATTCCTGGACCTTTGGTGCACGATTGTATGTGTATGTGTAGAGATACAGCACGGAAGCAGGCCCTTCGGCCCACCTAGACCGTGCCGACCAGCGACCCCCGCACAGTACAACACTATCCTACACACACTAGGGACAATTTACAATTACACCAAGCCAATTAACCTACAAACCTGCACGTCCTTGGAGTGTGGGAGGAAACCGGAGATGTCGGAGGAAACCCAGGGGGAGAGCGTACAAACTCCGTACAGACAGCACCCGTAGTCGGGATCGAACCCGGGTCTCCGGCGCTGTGAGGCTGCAACTCTACCGCTGCGCCACCGTGCCGGCCCAGGGAGAAATGAACAGTTAAAATGCCAGCAAAACACAAAGAGCTGGAGGAGTCCGGTGACCAGTGAGGCTTGAGCCATTTGCGCAATCACGATTACGGACATTCAAATCGAAAACATTTCAAAATCCTCCATTGATTATAAAGTGAGTTGGGCTGAGCATTAGAGAAACTATTGTTATTCCAGTTCAACTGCATGTGACCCTTGTGCAGTAACCTGGTGTAGATATTGCTTATCCCTGGCCAACAGACGGTCGACCGAGCCTCAGTTGTTCCTTCTATCCCCTCTCTGTCATTCTCACACTGTCACCATGGACTTCAGTGTGACTGGGACAACTCTGCTTGTGGCTTTGCTAAGTACTCTGCTCACAGCTTGGTTCTTGAAAAGCATTTGGCCACAGACTGGCAGGTTGCCCCCAGGACCACCGGCTTTGCCGATTATCGGCAACTTGTTCCAGCTGGATATACGTGCTCCACACAAATCCCTCGTCAAGGTAAGGCCTCTCTGTATTTTTTAAGTTGTGACACATAAAACTAAAATCTTCTTCATTTGTGGATATAAATTTTTAGCCTCAGTCTCTGTGTGTTGTGTTCATTTCTACACATCTTCAAGTTCAAGTTCAAGTGAGTTTATTGTCATGTGTCCTGTATAGGACAATGAAATTCTTGCTTTGCTTAAGCACACAGAAAATAGTAGGCATTTACTACAAAACAGATCAGTGTGTCCATATACCATGATATAAATATATACACACATGAATAAATAAACTGGTAAAGTGCAAATAACAGAAAGTGGTTATTAATAATCAGAGTTTTGTCCGAGCCAGGTTTAATAGCCTGATGGCTGTGGGGAAGTAGCTATTCCTGAACCTGGTTGTTGCCGTCTTCAGGCTCCTGTACGTTCTACCTGAAGGTAGCGGGGAGATGAGTGTGTGGCCAGGATGGTGTGGGTCTTTGATGATACTGCCAGCCTTTTTGAGGCAGCGACTGCGATAAATCCCCTCGATGGAAGGAAGGTCAGAGCCGATGATGGACTGGGCAGTGTTTACTACTTTTTGTAGTCTTTTCCTCTCCAGGGCGCTCAAATTGCCGAACCAAGCCACGATGCAACCGGTCAGCATGCTCTCTACTGTGCACCTGTAGAAGTTAGAGAGAGTCTTCCTTGACAATCCGACTCCGTAATCTTCTCAGGAAGTAGAGGCGCTGATGAGCTTTCTTGATAATTGCGATAGTGTTCTCGGACCAGGAAAGATCTTCAGAGATGTGCACGCCCAGGAATTTGAAGTTCTTGACCCTTTCAACCATCGACCCGTTGATATAAATGGGTCTGTGGGTCCCCCTCCTACTCCTTCCAAAGTCCACAATCAGTTCCTTGGTTTTGCTGGTGTTGAGGGCCAGGTTATTGCGCTGGCACCATATGGACAGTTGCTCGATCTCTCTTCTGTATTCTGACTCATCCCCATCAGTGATACGCCCCACAATAGTGGTGTCGTCAGCGAACTTGATGATGGAGTTCGCACTGTGGTTCGCTACGCAGTCATGGGTATAGAGTGAGTACAGCAGGGGGCTGAGCACGCAGCCTTGAGGTGTTCCCGTGCTGTGTGTTATCGAGGCTGACACATTTCCACCAATACGAACAGACTGTGGTCTGTGGATGAGGAAGTCGAGGATCCAGTTGCAGAGGGATGCGCAGAGACCCAGTTCTGCGAGTTTGGTGTTCAAAAGGGAACTGCAGATGCTGGAATATCGAGGGTACACAAAATTGCTGGGGAAACTCAGCGGGTGCAGCAGCATCTATGGAGCGAAGGAAATAGGCGACGTTTCGGGCCGAAACCCTTCTTCAGACTCTGCGAGTTTGGTAACCAGTTTGGTAACCTTCCATCTGTGTAGAAGGCAATATTTAAGTGCAGATAATCTGTTAATTAGTAGGGGCTTAGTTTAGTTTAGTTTAGTTTAGAGATACACTGCAGAGACAGGCCCTTCGGCCCACCGGCCCGGGTGCTGGACTGCGCACAAAGCCAAGCCGGCGGGCCAGCTGAGGAGTTTTGGCCCAGCACCCCATCCAACTCATGAACCGATGATCGGCCATGAGAAGGAGGGGGTGGTGGTGGTGTCGGCGGTAAGCGAAGGTCCGAAGACTGCCGAGCGCCCGACGGGGCCACGGGCGAGGTGCTGCTGCTGCACTCCATGGGCTGCACTACGTCGGGACTGGGTGAGGCGGGTCCGGACGCGGTGCTCCGACCCGACAGTCCCCTCGACCTGAGTAGTAGCGGTCAAATACAGGACAAGGGCGGTCCCGTACGGGACAAACCAATTTCGCCCAATATACGGGATGTCCCGGCTAATACGGGACAGTTGGCAACCCTAGCTGTAAGCTGCCATGTCACTTTATCTTTTGACTGTTTGCAGACCAATTTCTCTCGGGGATAATTAAAGTTGTATCATATTGTACTGAGTTAAATTTAGCTCCGAAGGCTAATGGAATCAGGGGATATGGGGAAAACGCAGGAACGGGGTACTGATTTTGGATGATCAGCCATGATCATGGTGGTGCTGGCTCGAAGGGCCGAATGGCCTACACCGGCTCCTATTTTCGATGTTTCTATGTATCATAAGTTGGGCTGGAGGGCCTGTTTCCACCCTGTGTGAGTCTGTGCCCGTTGTGTTGTCCTAGCTGAGTGAGCAGTATGGGCCTGTGTTCACCTTCTGGTTCAGCGGCTACCCAGCCGTGGTGGTGTGTGGTACTGAGGCGGTGAGGGAAGCCTTGGTCACCCACGGACACGACTTCAGTGGCCGCTACCTCTTCCCCATCCTCGAACGAATCTCAGGCGGCTACGGTAAGATAAGAACCTATTTTAAATGATCCTTTGTGTAATTGTAGCAGGTTTTATGTGCATGGGATGCAAACTTGTGGAGTGAGTTTCTCCAGCAGTTATGTCTACCTTCGATTTTCCTAGCATCTGCAGTTCTTTCTTAAACATTGTGTCTCCTGGCGTTGCTGTCTCCCCTCCAGGCATCCTCTTCAGCAACGGGGAGAGATGGAAACAACTCCGCCAGTTCACTCTCAGCACCCTGAAGAATTTTGGAATGGGAAAGAAACCCATTGAAGAGAGGATCCAGGAAGAAGCCCAATTCCTGGTGGCAGAGATCAGGAACGAAAAAGGTTTGTGACCAAGATACGAAATAATTGATATCTTAAGGGCGGCCACAAGTGGAGCAGCGGTAGAGTTGCCGCCTCACAGCGCCAGAGTCCCGGGTTCGATCCCGACTACGGGTGCTGTCTGTACGGAGTTTGCACGTTCTCCCCGTGACCGGCGTGGGTTTTCACCGGGAGCTCCGGTTTCCTGGTTTAAAGGTTACTGGTGTGAAGGTTAATTGACTTGGTTAAATAATCCCTCGTGGATATAGGACTATTCGGGCCGAAACGTTGCCTATTTCTCCGAGGTCTTCGGTTTCCTCCCACACTCCAAAGACGTGTAGGTTAATTGATCAGCCATGATCACAGTGAATGGCAGTGCTGGCTCGAAGGGCCGAATGGCCTTCTCCTGCACCTATTGTCTATTGGGACGGCAGATGGCACAATGGGCTAAGTGTTCGGCTGGCAACCGGAAGGTAGCCGGTTCGAATCCCGCTTGGAGTGCATACTGTCGTTGTGTCCTTGGGCAAGATACTTCACCCACCTTTGCCTGTGTGTGAATGTGTGTGAATGTGTGTGAGTGATTGGTGGTGGTCGGAGGGGCCGTAGGCGCAGATTGGCAGCCACGCTTCCTTCAGTCTGCCCCAGGGCAGCTGTGGCTACAGAAGTAGCTTACCACCACCGAGTGTGACTGAGGAGTGAATGAATAATGCGATGTAAAGCGCCTTGAGTATTAGAAAGGCGCTATATAAATCCCATCCATTATTATTATTATTATTATTGTCTATTGTCTATAATTGGCTTGATGTATGTGTAAATTGTCCCCTAGTGTGTGTAGAGTGGTGTTAATGTGCGGGGATCGCTGGTCAGTGCGGACTCAGTGGGCCGAAGGGCCTGTTTCCGCAACTGTATCTCTAAACTAAACCAAGCTAAACTAATCATGATCATAAGCATACTTTATTAGCCAAGTATGTTTTGCAATATACGAGGAATTTGATTTGCCAATAAAAAGCAACAAGACCCACAAAACACATTTTAACATGAACATCCACCTCAGTGACTCCTCCACATTCCTCACTGTGATGGAAGACAAAATAAGTTCAATCTCTTCCGTTCTTTGTTCTCCCACGATGGGGGGCCTCGAGGCTTCCGTTGTCGGGGGGATATCAAGCTCCTGCATCGAAGGGCTCTCAGCTCTCCCGCGCCGGGCGATCGGACACCAGGTCGGGCCTGGTCGAACCTTCTGCGGCTTGGAGCTTTCCGACATCGGTCTCTATCCGAGACTGCGAGCTCCCCGATGGTGAAATCCGCAGGCCGCAGGTTGGAGCGTCGATCCCAGGCAAGGGATCGCAGGCTCCGATGGTAACTCCACGGCCCCACGGTGGGGCTCAAAGTAAGTCTTGAGCAAATGAATGAAACCTATGCAAAGAAGTAACGTTGACAAAGGAAACAAGGTCATTGGGTGGGTGAGAACGAGACGCTGGTGCGACTCGGGTGGGGGGGAGGGGTGGGGAGAGATTTCCCTTCCCCGTGACTTCCCGTCTGAAGAAGGGCCTCAACCACAAACGTTACCATTCCTTCTCTCCAGAGATGCTGCCTGTCGCGCTGAGTTACTCCATCTTTTTGTGTCGATCTTCAGTTAAAACCAGCATCTGCAGTTCCTTCCTACACATAAGGTCGTAAGGAATAGGAGTAGAATTAGGCCATTCGGCCCATCAAGTCTACTCTGCCATTCAATCATGGCTGATCTATCTATCTCTCCCTCCTATCTCCAATTCTCCTGCCTTCTCACCATGAACCTCTGACACCTGTACATGTTGAATCATTGAGGGTTGGGCTGGGATGTAATGTTTAAGAAGGAACTGCAGATGCTGGAAAATATCCAAATATATCTTAGATATAGCAGATGCTGCTATATTTAAGAGGGAGTTAGATGTGGCCCTTGTGGCTAAAGGGATCAGGGGGTATGGAGAGAAGGCAGGTACAGGATACTGAGTTGGATGATCAGACATGATCATATTGAATGGCGGTGCAGGCTCGAATGGCCGAATGGCCTACTGCTGCACCTATTTTCTATGTTTCTATGTTTCTAAAATTAAGTATCACAAATTTATATTAAACATTTAATCGTTGACATTACATCCCAGGTAGACAAAGGTGCTGGAGAAACTCAGCGGGTGCAGCAGCACCCGCTGAGTTTCTCCAGCACCTTTGTCTACCTGGGATGTAATGTCAACGATTAAATGTTTAATATAAATTTGTGATACTTAATTTTGAGTTATGTGTGTCTCTGAGCTGTCTCTAACTGGCCATCTCGTTCCGTGTTATCAGAGAAGCCGTTCAGCACAGATGTCATGTTCCGCTGTGCTGCAGCGAACATCATCTGTTCCATTGTCTTTGGCGACCGGTTTGAATACAAAGATAAGAAGTTCCTACAACTGATGAATATGCTCGATGAGAATACCCGGGTCTTCAGCAGTCCATGGGCGCAGGTAACTCACTTCTCAAATGTACGTCATAGTACAGGCCTCCATCCTCTCCATTTAGTGTTTAGTTTTAGTCTGAGAGATACAGTGCGGACACAGGCCCTTCGGCCCGCCCTGTCCGTGCCGGCCGGCGATCCCCGCAAACCAACTCCACCACACACACACACACACACACACACACACACACACACACTCACACACACACACACACGGGACAATTTTACATTTTATACCAAGCCTATTAACCAACAAACCTGTGTGTCTTTGGAGTGTGGGAGGAAACCAGGAGATCTTGGAGAAAACCCACATAGGTCACGGGGAAAACGTACAAAGTCTGTACAGACAGCACCAGTAGTCATGATCGAACCCGGGTCTCTGGCGCTGTGAGGCAGCAACTCTACCACTGCGCCACCGTGACGCCCGACATGGCCACCGAATACCGAAAATGTAATGAAGGGACACAAAATGCGTCAGCATCTGATGGCCAACATGGATAGGATGGGCTGAAGGGCCTGTTTCTCTCCTGTATGGCTCTATTTACAAAAGGATTTGCATTGATTCGCAGGGGTAGGGGAACCAAGGGGCGGCACGGTGGCGCAGCGGTAGAGCTGTTGCCTTACAGCGGCAGAGTCCCGGGTTCGATCCCGACTACGGGTGCTGTCTGTACGGAGTTTGTACGTTCTCCCCATGACCCGCGTTCATTTACCCAGGTGCTCTGGTGTCCTCCCACACTCCAAAGACGTACAGGTTTGTAGGTAAATTGGCTTCGGTAAAGATTGTAAATTGTCCCTAGTGTGTGCGGGACACAACTAGTGTACGGGGGTCGTTGGTCGGTGCGGACACGGTGGGATATAGGCCCTGTTTCCACCCTGAATCTCAAAAGAAATACCCCTTGTCCTGGACTTCCCCAACATCGGGAACAATCTTCCTGGACAGGCTAGATGCAGGAAGATTGTTCCCGATGTTGGGGAAGTCCAGGACAAGGGGTCACACAGTTTAAGGATAAGGGGGAAGTCTTTTAGGACCGAGATGAGAAAAACATTTTTCACACAGAGAGTGGTGAATCTGTGGAATTCTCTGCCACAGAAGGTAGTTGAGGCCACAGTTCATTGGCTATATTTAAGAGGGAGTTAGGTGTGGCCCTTGTGGCTAAAGGGATCAGGGGGTATGGAGAGAAGGCAGGTACAGGATACTGAGTTGGATGATCAGCCATGATCATATTGAATGGCGGTGCAGGCTCGAAGGGCCGAATGGCCTACTCCTGCACCTATTTTCTATGTATCTATGTATCTATGGTGCCCAAGGTAGTTTTGTATCATCAAGGACCCACACCATCCTGGCCACACACTCATCTCCAGGTAGAAGGTACAGGAGCCTGAAGACTGCAACGTCCAGGTTCAGGAATAGCTACTTCCCCACAGCCATCAGGCTATTAAACTTGGCTCGGACAAAACTCTAAACATTAATAGCCCATTATCTGTTTACTTGCACTTTATCAGTTTATTTATTCATGTGTGTATATATTTATATAATGGTATATGGACACACTGATCTGTTCTGTATTCATGCCTTCTATGTTGTGCTGAAGCAAAGCAAGAATTTCATTGTCCTATCTGGGACCCATGACAATAAACTCTCTAGAATCTTGAATCTTAACCAGCACTTGCAGTTCCTTCCTACACTATCTAATGAAAATCTTATTTCCTTTGCAGTTGTACAATAACTTTCCAAACATTATGGATATGCTCCCTGGGCCTCACAAGCGGGTCTTCCAAAACATGGTAGAGATGAGAAGTTTCATGAATGAAATCATTGAAAGTCACAAACAAACTTTCGAGAAAGATTTCCCCAGGGATTATATCGATAGTTTCCTCGCCAAGATCGATGAGGTACTTAAACCGGTTTCTTTTCCACCCATTCTTGCCCACTTTCTCATCCAAAGGTGGCGAATCTTTGCCACAGAGGGCTGTGGAGGCCAAGTCAATGGATATTTTTAAGGCAGAGATAGATAGATTCTTCATTACTACGGGTGTCAAGGGACGATAATGTGTGCAGTTTTGGTCTCCAAATTTGAGGAAGGACATTCTTGCTATTGAGGGAGTGCAGCGTAGGTTCACCAGGTTAATTCCCGGGATGGCGGGACTGTCATATGCTGAGAGAATGGAGCGGCTGGGCTTGTATACTCTGGAATTTAGAAGGATGAGAGGGTATCATATTGAAACATATAAGATTATTAAGGGCTTGGACACGCTAGAGGCAGGAAACATGTTCCCGATGTTGGGGGAGTCCAGAACCAGGGGCCACAGTTTAAGAATAAGGGGTAAACCATTTAGAACGGAGATGAGGAGATTTTTTTATCACACAGAGGGTAGTGAATCTGTGGAATTCTCTGCCTCAGAAGGCAGTGGAGGCCAAATTCTCTGGATGCTTTCAAGAGAGAGTTAGATAGAGCTCTTAAAGATAGCACAGTCAGGGGAAATGGGGAGAAGGCATGAACGGGGTACTGATGTGGATGATCAGCCATGATCACAGTGAGTGGCGGTGCTGGCTCGAAGGGCCTAATGGCCTACTCCTGCACCCATTGTCTATTGTCTATTATCGATTGTTTATAAAGCTAGTACGACGACTGGAGCGGGAGAGGGAAGGAGAGAGAGGGGATGTAAGATTTACTTGATGTTCACACCATTAGATTGTAAATGGAATACGAGGTGCTGTTCCTCCAATTTGCGCTGGGCCTCACTCTGTCAATGGAGGAGGCCCAGGACAGAAAGGTCGGTGTGGCAATGGGAAGGGGAGTAAATGGTTCCAAGTTTGGAAATGCTCGAGTCAGATGGAAGACTCTTTCAACTTTTGTCAACTGGGAGATCACATAGGTAGCTCAAGTCTCCATGTTCTTGATTAGTACGGGTGTCAGGGGCTACGGGGACAAGCCAGGAGAATGGGGTTAAGAGGGAGAGATAGATCAGCCATGATTGAATGGCGGAGTAGACTTGATGGGCCGAATGGCCTAATTCTGATCCTATCCCTCTCCAATACACACCTTGCGTTCCTTCTCTTTGTGAAAGTGGATATCCTTTCCTCTCAGGAGAAACACAAGCCCGACTCACAGTTCATTGCGAAAAATCTGGAGATGGCGTCCACAAACTTATTTTTGGCTGGAACCGAGACCACGGGCATAACCTTGGGTTGGGCCCTGCAGTTCCTGGTGAAATATCCGGAGATTCAGGGTAAGTGAAATCGTTTTAAGTAACCGGATGGTGTATTTAGACTTACAGAGAGTGGTGGGGGCCTTGAACGCACTGCCAGAGGTGGAGGTGGTGGGGACAGAGTCCTCTAGTTCAGTTCAGAGACACAGCGCGCCAACAGGCCCTTCGGCCCACCAAGTCCGTGCCGACCAGCGATCACCCCTGACTTCCACTGTCGCGATCTTTCTGTCTTGGGCCTCCTCCATGGCCAGAGTGAGTCCCACCGCAAATTGGAGGAGCAGCACCTCATATTTCGCTTGGGCAGTTTCCACCCCAGCGGTATGAACATTGACTTCTCCAATTTCAGGTAGTCCTTACTTTCTCCCTCCTTCCCCTCCTCTTCCCAGCTCTTCCACAGCCCATTGTCTCTGCCTCTTCCTTTCTTCCCGCCCCCACCCCCCCCACATCAGTCTGAAGAAGGGTCTCGACCCGAAACGTCACCTGTTCCTTCGCTCCATAGATGCTGCCTCAGCCGCTGAGTTTCTCCAGCATTTTTGTCTACTTTCAATTTTTCCAGCATCTGCAGTTCTTCCTTAAACTAATGTATTGATTAGCATGGGCGACTGAGGTTATGGGGAGAAGGCAGGGGAATGGGGTTAGGAGGGAGAGATAGATCAGCCATGATTGAATAGCAGAGTAGACTTGATGGGCCAAATGGCCTAATTCTACTCATATCACTTATGATCTTATGATCTTGATGATATGATCTGGAGTCCAGAACCAGGGGCCACAGTTTAAGAATAAGGAGTAAGCCATTTAGAACGGAGACGAGGAAACACTTTTACTCACAGAGAGTGGTGAGTCTGTGGAATTCTCTGCCTCAGAGGGCGGTGGAGGCAGGTTCTCTGGATGCTTTCAAGAGAGAGCTAGATAGGACTCTTAAAAATAGCGGAGTCAGGAAATATGGGGAGAAGGCAAGAACGGGGTACTGATTGGGGATGATCAGCCATGATCACATTGAATGACGGTGCTGGCTCGAAGGACCGAATGGCCTACTCCTGCACCTATTGTCTATTGTCTATCTCTGGAGCTCTCTGCCACAGAAGGTAGTTGAGGCCACAGTTCATTGGCTATATTTAAGAGGGAGTTAGATGTGGCCCTTGTGGCTAAAGGGATCAGGGGGTATGGAGAGAAGGCAGGTACAGGATACTGAGTTGGATGATCAGCCATGATCATATTGAATGGCGGTGCAGGCTCGAAGGGCCGAATGACCTACTCCTCCACCTATTTTCTATGTATCTATGTCTATTGTCTATTTTCTTATTAATTCCCAGAGAAAATTCACCATGAGATCGACGATGTGATCGGGACCTTTCGAAGACCCACCATTAAGGATCGGGCAAGCATGCCGTACACGGATGCCGTTATACATGAGGTTCAGCGAAACATAGACATCGCTCCCATGGGACTGCCTCGCATGGCAACAGATGACATTGAATTCAGGGGACATCTTATTCCGAAGGTCCGAAGCAAACCTTTCTTACGGCCACAGGCTTCAGGCACCAGAATTCCAATTGAAGGCTTCCCTCCCAAATAGTACAAGTGAACCAATTGGGCTAACATGACAATCTAAACTTTTAATTGTATGCCGCGGTGAGATTAACTCTTCTTCTTGCGTATGGCGTGTTCTAGAAACATAGAAAATAGGTGCAGGAGTAGGCCATTCGGCCCTTCGAGCCTGCACCGCCATTCAATATGATCATGGCTGATCACCCAACTCAGTATCCTGTACCTGCCTTCTCTCCATACCCCCTGATCCCTTTAGCCACAAGGGCCACATCTAACTTCCTCTTAAATATAGCCAATGAACTGTGGCCTCAACTACCTTCTGTGTCAGAGAGTTCCAGAGATTCACCACTCTTTGTGTGAAAAATGTTTTTCTCATCTCGGTCCTAAAAGATTTCCCCCTTATCCTTAAACTGTGACCCCTTGTTCTGGACTTCCCCAACATCGGGAACAATCTTCCTGCATCTAGCCTGTCCAACCACTTAAGAATTTTGTAAGTTTCTATAAGATCCCCCCTCAATCTTCTAAATTCTAGTGATTACAAGCTGAGTCTATCCAGTCTTTCTTCATATGAAAGTCCTGACATCCCAGGAATCAGTCTGGTTCTATTTGATCTTATTTGATTGTGCACGCCAGGTTGATTGCATTCGTCGAAACAGGGCGGACCACGTGAAGGTTGCAATCTCCCACCCCGCGATTAACTAAAAAGAAAATTAACCAAATATAAAATCAATGCCGTGGTGGAGTTTGAATTTGATTACCAGCCCAATAACATAATGGACATTTTGAATGGATTACAATGGATATTTTTGAGGCAGAGATAGATAAATTCTTGATTAGTACGGGTTATGGGGAGAAGACAGGAGAATGGGGTTAGGAGGGAAAGAAAGATCAGCCATGATTGAATGGCGGAGTGGGCTTGATGGGCCGAATGGCCTAATTCTGCTCCTATCACATGACCTAATGAGCTTTAAAAATGACCTAATACAAGATGCATTGTAGGTAGATGCACAATGTTGGAGCAACTCAGCGGGACGGGCAGCATCTCTGCAGAGAAGGAATGGATGACGTTTTGGGTCGAGACCCTTCTTCAGACTGACGTCAGGGGGGAGGAGATAAATAGATAAGGAAGCGTGAAGGTGTGAAAACAGGGCAACGGGAATGGAGATCAAGTAGAATGTAGGATAGATCATTGTTAGCTAGGAGAAGGTAACAACAAAGCAAACAGAGATAGAATGTAGTCGGAGACAGTAAGACTGGTGGGAGAACTGGGAGGGGGAGGGGATGGAGAGAGAGGGAAAGCAAGGGCTACTTGAAGTTAGAGAAGTCAATGTTCATACCGCTGGGGTGTAAACTGCCCAAGCAAAATATGAGGTGCTGTTCCTCCAATTTGTGCTGGGTCTCACTCTGACAATGGAGGAGGCCCAGGACAGAAAGGTCAGTGTGGGAATGGGAGGGGGAGTTGAAGTGTCCAGCAACTGGGAGATCAGGTATTATGTTACTGAGTTGTCACACAATTGGATTTTAACAGCGAATTGAAATTCTACATCTGAACTTCTGGCAATTCTACTTTTAGGGTACGTTTGTGATACCCGTACTTTCTTCAGTTTTGAATGACACCAATTGCTGGGAAACACCGGAATTATTTAATCCCAACCATTTCCTTGATGATAAAGGCGGCTTCAAAATGAACGATGGATTCATGGCCTTCTCCGCAGGTAAGCACTCTTTTGTGTTGTCTCATAGAGTGGTAGAGACAGACAGCGTGGAAACAGGCCCTTCGGCCCAACTTGCCCACGATGGACAGCACGCCCCAGCTACACCAGTCCCACCTGCCTGCGCTTGGCCCATATCCCTCCAAACCCATCCTATCCATGTACCTGTCTAACTGTTTCTTAAACGTTGCGATAGCCCCCTCCTCTGGCAGCTCGTTCTATACACCCACCACCCTTGGTGAGTAAACGTTACCCCTCAGATTTTACTTCGGAGTCACGTGAGTGACTACGTGAAGAGCCCGCTCAGCACGCATGCGCGGCATTGCGTTCAGCAGTGCAACAGCGGCCGCATCAGGAGTCAGGCGCTCCCGCTACAGATTGAAAGACGGACCGTCAGGTAAGCACCCTGAGGTCGGGTTTCTTTCACAGGAGAGCCTTCTGCTTTGTTTTACAGGCAGGGAACAAAAAGGCTCTTGAACAAACCTGTCCCCAGCTCGACTCCAACGGAGGAGCGTTCCATCTGGGGGGGGGGCAGCAACAGGCGGTAGGACCGCTTACCAGGCGCTCCGCCATCCCCGATACCGTGCTGAGCCCAGTCCCGCTAGCGCCTGAGCAGCGGGCTGGATGTAAAGCCACCAGGAAGAGCATCCAGCCGGTGGTTTCCGACTCGTTGGACGGGGGACGTCTCACCACCCGTTCGGGGGAGAGACAGCCGCTTGAACCGCATGAAGCGGCTCCTGGAGCAGGTGCTCCAGCGAGAATCGCTGCGTGCGGGGCAGTCTCGCAGGGGGAGTTCAGGCACTCCCTCCACAGTGCCTTGTGCACTGGCCATCGCTTCCTCCTCACCCGAGGGCAGCTTTGGTGACCAGGACTGGGCTGGTCAGGAAGAGGGGATGCTGGCTGAAGAAGTCGGGAGTATGCCAGGGGTGCAGGACCAGGAAGAGCTGCTGGGTGTAGTGGACCGCTACGTGGCAGCCCCATGTGCAGGAAGGCCATTAGAGCCTAAACTAGCGGCCAGCATCAACCACCTCTCCAACAGGCCCCTACAGGAGCAGGTGGTTAATGAGGCCTTAGAATTGTACACAGCTCCAGAAAATTGTGAGTCCCTCAAAGTGGCGGCTGTCAACAGCCAAATCTGGGGGCACGTCGGGACAAATATTCGGAACCAGGAGCTGAAACTGCAGCGGATCCTCAGGCTCCTGACGTCAGCCATCACATCATTTGCTCGTTCTGTGGACAATACAGAGATGACCACAAACCAACTCTCGAGCTGTTGTGCAACACGCAGTTCGAGATAAATTAACCTCTGTAAAGAAATTATAAGACCTGCCCTAAATCCAAAATTCGTGGGGTTGTGCAAAACCCCAGCCACTGAGCCAGACACACTGCTCTTTGGCAAAGACCTCACGAAAAAAGTAAAGGATATGGAAGAGGCCTCTAAAAAACGTTCGGTCTCATGAGGGCAGGCCCCGGGACGAGCAAACCCAAAACAACAATACCCAAGCGGCAGCACCCCATCGCGTCCACCAGTCGACGTCTACCCTATGGGACTGGTGAAAGCTCGGGGTCCGCATATCACCACCTGAAGTCTTTTTTAGACCAAGGCCCAGAGCGGACCCCATGGAAAATGCGCCACCCCCAAACATCACCGCCACGTCAGACAACGTGCAAGACTCGCTGGTCTGGGAAGAGACAGAAGAAACACCCATAACCATGGAGGTAGGTGGGTCTGGTTCCTACCAGCATATAGAAAATAGGGGCGCAATACTAACAGGGGGGAGATTACACCTGTTTAAGGAAGCATGGGAGTCTATCACAAGTGACAAGTATATACTCAATAGCATTAGTGGATACAAAATACAATTTATACTAGAAAAATATTCACTAAAACTAAAAAAGATGGTGGATATCGCATCATCATTGACTTAACTTCACTAAATATGTTTGTTAAGTATGTACATTTCAAAATGGAAACGTTTGTAACTGCCAAACAACTGATTTCCAAAGGATACTTCATGGCAAGCATTGACCTCAAAGATGCTTACTATTCAGTACCCATTCACAAGGATCATCGCAGATACCTGAAATTTACCTGGATGGGGCAGCAATGGCAGTTTAAAGCATTACCTGATGGGTTAACATCAGCCCCAAGATTATTCACCAAGATACTAAAACCAGCCCTGGCAATATTAAGAAGACAAAAACATATGGTCATGGCATATCTTGATGATATATTAATAGTAGGCAAGACCATGCAATTGGCATATCAGCTGTGTCAGCTACCAAACAGTTGTTCGAAACCCTGGGATTTGTCTTACATCCAGATAAATCTAAGTTGAAGCCATCCACAACCATGGACTACTTGGGCTTCACAATTAACTCAGCCCACATGTCTGTAACTTTGCCAAAAGACAAAACAACTGAATTGGCACAATCATGCAACAATTTAATGGTCAACGAGCGACCAACTATTCGACAAGTAGCAAGAGTAATTGGGGAAATGGTAGCAGCATTTCCGGCTACACAATTTGGACCTTTGCACTATCAAAACTTACAAAGAGTAAAGGTACAGGCACTAAAACGACATGCAGGTCATTATGATCGTGTCATGAAATTACCCACTGAAGCAATATCAGAACTACAGTGGTGGGCAGAAAACGTTTGGCATAGTTTCAGCCCTATCATCATCATTAACCCTACTTTAGTTATCCAAACAGATGACAGTGCTCAAGGCTGGGGAGCGACTAACTCCATATCCAGCACAGGTGGTAGATGGACTAACCTAGAGTCATCATTACTACTTACACTGGGCATTAACTATCTAGAGATGTTGGGTGCCTTTTATGGTTTAAAAGCATATGCATCCAATATGCATCACTTGCATGTACGGTTACAAATAGACAATACTACGGTGGTGGCCTACATTAACCATATGGGCGGCATAAAATCGATATCATGCAACAAATTGGTCAACACAATTTGGCAATGGTGTGTCGAAAGACATATTTGGCTATCAGCAACTTACCTGCCAGGTAAGCTAAATACAGTGGCAGACACCAGGTCACGCAAATTTAATGACAACACCGAATGGATGTTAAACCCCAAAGTGTTTGCTAAGATTATTAAGCAATATGGCACGCCAGATATCGACTTATTTGCATCAAGGCTAAATCACCAGGTACCTATGTATGTTGCTTGGGAACCAGACCCTGAGGCAGCAGCGGTAGATGCGTTCGCGCTGGATTGGGGACATTTCTTCTTCTATGCATTTCCTCCCTTCTGCCTCATCAGCCGGGTACTACGCACAATACAAATGGACTCTGCTTCAGGTATTTTGATAGTACCCGACTGGCCTACACAGCCATGGTTCCCATTACTCCACGACATCCCTCCGAACATCCACAAGAAAACAGTACTTGTCCAGCATCAAAAAGTGGGAGAAGTACTGCTTGGATACAGGGACCACCTACTCAACCGCTACAGTTACCAACGTACTGGAATTCCTGGCGAACCTTCACCACGATGAAGGATTTAGCTACAGTGCCATCAACACAGCTAGAAGTGCCCTGTCTGTCTATTTAAAACCAGCTCCAGGACAACAGGCCATGGGGTCCCACCCGCTGGTGGTCAAACTAATGAAGGGTATTTACAACTCTAACCCCCCTAGACCAAGGTACACCCATATATGGGATGTCAGTGTGGTCCTGACATACCTCAGGGGATGGCCACCAGCCAGATCCCTCAACCTGGAACAATCTACGCTCAAAACACTCATGTTGATGGCACTTGTATCTGCACAGAGCGTCCAGTCACTACAACTAATGCGACTGGACAACATGATCACAGCTCCAGACCAGATCTCTTTCATTATCCAGGGTCTGATCAAACAGAGCAGACCAGGAACACCTAATGCAGTCGTGGAATTCCGGGCTTACCCGCCAGAACCACGGTTATGTGCCATGACACACCTACTGTCCTACATAGACACAACCAAAAATATTCGAGGGAGTGAAAAAGCCTTATGTGTCAGTCATAAAAAACTTTATGGTCGGGTGACGAGCCAAACCATTTCGAGATGGCTCAAGCAGGTGCTAAAAGCTGCTGGGATAAACACTAACATGTACAAATCTCACTCCACCAGGGCAGCATCCACGTCGACAGCCAAAAGAATGGATGTGCCTTTAGACCACATCCTGGCTACAGCAGGATGGTCGGGGGAAAGAACGCTCAGAACTTTTTATAATAAGCCGTTGGCAAAACCTGCTTTATTTGCAGAAAAAAAATAAAATTTACAGACTGCAAATATTTAATTTAAGCCCAGGGGAGCAATTTAATTTCTTTGTTGTTATTGTTAAAAAATATCGTTGTGTTTTTCTACAAACAGATTCATTGGTTGATTACGATAACACACTTCCTCCCTCAAGGACTTCGGCAGTGAGTGAAGTAATAACTGTTACACGGTTTGAAATCACAGAGCTTTAAAATCTTCACGTAGTCACTCACGTGACTCCGAAGTAAAATAGTAAGATTATACGAGAACTTACCAGTTTGAAGTTTGATCTGTATTTTCTGAGGAGTTACGATGAGGGATTACGTGCCCTCCGCTCCCACCCTCAATAATATGGGTCAAACTGATAACTGATGTCTCCTTTTCTTTACTATGTTTATTTCAATAACTGTGTCTATCTGTGATTCCACACCGCTGCTTTGAAGTATGCCGCGCATGCGTGCTGAGCGGGCTCTTCACGTAATCCCTCATCGTAACTCCTCATAAAATACAGATCAAACTTCAAACTGGTAAGTTCTCGTTAAATCTAACTATTTTACCTCCTTTCTCCAGAACAACCTCAGCAGAGTTAAATACCTCCCGTACAACCGATACAACTTGCACGACTGCACACTTTGCTAGGCTGTATTCCATCTGCCATTTCTCTGCCCACTCTCCCAACCTGCCCAAGTCCTTCTGCAGAGTCCCTGCTTTCTCTACACTACCTGCCCCCCCACCTATCTTAATTTCACATTGGTTGAATGATATGCATCATTAGGCCGTTACTCCAGCATTTTGTGTCCATCTTCCAGCATCTGCAGGTACACAAAATTGCTGGAGGAACTCAGCGGGTGCAGCAGCATCTATGGAGCGAAGGAAATAGGCGACGTTTCGGGCCGAAACCCTTCTTCAGACTCTCAATAATATGGGTCATCTGCAGTCATCACCCCCCCCCCCCTCCCCACAGCTAACAATAAACCATCAGTATTAGTGAGACCACATTTGGAATACTGTGTACAGTTCTGGGGTCCATACTTAAGAAAGGATGTACTAGCCCTGGAGGCAGTGCAGCGAAGGTTTACAAGATTAATTCCTGCAATGAGGGGATTGACATATGAGGAAAGGTTAAGTAGGCTGGAACTCTACTCTTTGGAGTTTAGAAGAATGAGAGGCGATCTCATTGAAACATATAAGATCGTGAGGGGCCTTGATCGGGTGGATGCACCGAGGATGTTCCCAATGATCGGGGAAACTAGAACTAGGGGACATAGTCGCAGAATAAGGGGGGGCTCTTTTAAAACTGAGATGAGGAAGAACTTCTTCACCCAGAGGGTGGTTAATTTATGGAATTCACTGCCCCAGGGAGCAGTGGAAGCAGAAACGTTAAATATATTTAAGTCTAAAATAGATGTTTTTTTAGCTGCCAAGGGGATAAGGGGCTACGGGGAGAGGGCAGGGATATGGACCTAGGTATGGTTAGTATAGTAAGACCTGAGTGATCTCCTGGACAAGTGTCGATCGCCTGGATTGGGGTCGGAGAGGAATTTCCCGGATTTTTTTCCCGAATTGGACCTGGGTTTTTATCCGGTTTTTTGCCTCCCCCAGGAGATCACGCGGTTCTTGGGGTGGAGAGGGGTGATAGCGGTATAAAGGGGAGGGTAGTGTCTTGTGTTCTGTGTCTTGTGTCTACTGTTTGTGGGTAAGTGTGTCTGTTTAGTGTTCAGCCATGAGCGAATGGCGGTGCGGGCTCGACGGACCTGGTGGTCTACTCTCGCACCTACTTTCTATGTTTCTATGTTTCTATTCCATATCCCTTTGACCATCGTCTGCTTTGATCTGCCCCTTTCACACCTTACCCTTCCATATCTCTAGTTTCCCCTGACTCTCAGTCTGAAGAAGGGTCTCGACCATCTCTCTGCCTGTCCGGCTGAGTTGCTCCGGCATTTTATGTCGACCTGCAGTTCCTTCTTACACAACATCTATTTATTTGCTGCAACTAGGGTGAAGAGTCTCTGTACTGTTTTGTGAACCTCGTTGCTGATCAATATACTTGTGGCTGTCACAGCAGAAGCCATTCGACACAGAGAGCAAAGGTTGAATCTGTTGCAAACAGCTTTGGTTCAATAAAAGGCCGGCATGGTGACTCAGCGGTAGAGTTGCTGCCTTACAGCGCCAGAGACCTGGGTTCGATCCCAACTATGGGTGCTTGTCTGTCTGGAGTTTGTACGTTCTCCCCGTGACCGCGTGGGTTTTACGCAAGATCTTCGGTTTCCTCCCACACCCCAAAGACCTACAGGCTTGTAGGTTAATCGGCTTGGTATAAAATGTAAATTGGCTTTAGTGTGTGCGGGATACGGTTCGTGTGTGGGGATCGTTGGCCGGCGTGGACTCGGTGGGCCGAAGCAAAGATCCTATAGCGGAGCAAGATAGGCCACTCCTGCCAAATGCAATGGGCTGACATGTAGTACGCAACGGAACGGAACGTGGGCCTTTTTGTCATCCATTTCAGTAACCGGACCCGACCCGACTCGCAGTGTAATCAACGTTGCGGGGGAACAGTTTGTGTTAATAAATTATAATTCTGAAAATGAGGAGAAGATTTTTCCCAAAGAACTTTTATTTTTACGAGGATGTTTCCGTAACCGGCTTCCGTCTCCGCACTAGTGTCTTTGCTCCGCTACGGGATCTTTGGTGCGGAGACGGAAGCTGGTTACGGAAATGGGGGCCGAAAATTACCCTTGAATCTGCCCATGACTGTATCACGTCTTTTTCGTCGAGTGGACTATCTTGCTCGCTGTAGGATCATTGGGCCGAATGGCCTGTTTCCGTGCTGTTTCTCTAAACTTAACTAAAAATCGCTGTGTTTTTGCAGGGAAGAGAATTTGCCTGGGAGAATCATTGGCTCGAATGGAACTCTTCCTTTTCCTGACTACTCTGCTGCAGAACTTTGTCTTCAAGTCTGTGATCAATCACAAGGATATCGACACCTCGCCGCTGAAGTCTGGAATTCTGATGGTGCCACACTTGTACAAATTCTGTGCTGTTTGTCGCTAGGTTGCACGATATCTCTCGATCGCAAGTTGCAGGAGTAGAATTAGGCCATTCGGCCCATTATGTCTACTCCGCCATTCAATCATGGCTGATCTATCCCTCCCTCTCAACCCCATTCTCCTGCCTTCTCCCCATAATCCCCTGACACCCGCACTAATCAAGAATCTACCAATCTCCATCTTAAAAATACCCAACAACTTGGCCTCCACAGCCTTCTGTGGCAGTGAATTCCACAGACTCACCACCCTCTGATCAAATCTCATCTCTCTAAAGGTAGGTAGATAGATAATGAGTTAGATAGAGCTCTAGGGGATAGTGGAATCAAGGGATATGGGGAGAAGGCAGGTACGGGTTATTGACTGGGGACGATCAGCAATGATCACAATGAATGGCGGTGCTGGCTCGAAGGGCAGAATGGCCTCCTCCTGCACCTATTTTCTATATTTCTATGTTTCTATGGTATATCCTTTTAGTCTTGAGGACATGACCTCTGGTCCTGGAGTCACAAACCAGTGGAAACATCCTCTCCACATCCACTCTATCCAGGCTTTTCACTATTCGGTAAGTTTCAAGAGGTCCCTCCTCATCCCTACAAACTCTAGCGAGTACAGTCATATGTTAACTCACTCATTCTTGTAAATCTCCTCTGGACCCTCTCCAAAGATAGCACGTTCTGTGTTTAGTAGTTGGTCATAGATATGATGTGGTTCCTTGTCTAAGATGTCTGAGACCATCTTTAAAATAACAGACCTTGCATAATCCATATTTAGTCACTCCCGATGCAATGGGATCTAAACCTGGGATTTGAGAATATGGTTATAAATGGCCTGTACAATAAAGATGTTGGAATTTCCGTTTATTAATTGTTTCATTACTATTTCAATGGATTTCTCCTTTGCATTACATCCCTATTTTTAATATTCTAGTCGTCTTGAAATAAATGCTCACCATGCATTTCCTTACGACTGATTCAACCTGCAGATGGACCTTTGTGGGAATCCTGCACCCTCACTCCCAAGTCCCTTTGTACCTCCGATCTCTGAATCCTCCCTCCATTTAGAAAATAGTCTACGCCTTTATCCCTGCTACCGAAATGCATGGCTGCACAATAGACAATAGACAATAGACAATAGGTGCAGGAGTAGGCCATTCGGCCCTTCGAGCCAGCACCGCCATTCAATGTGATCATGGCTGATCATCCACAATCAGTACCCCATTCCTGCCTTCTCCCCATGTCCCCTGACTACGCTATCTTTAAGAGCCCTATCTAGCTCTCTCTTGAAAGCATCCAGAGAACCGGCCTCCGCCGCCCTCTGAGGCAGAACATTCCACAGACTCACCACTCTCTGTGAGAAAAGGTGTTTCCTCGTCTCCGCTCTAAATGGTTTACCCCTTATTCTTAAACTGTGGCCTCAGGTTCTGGACTCCCCCAACATCGGGAACATGTTTCCTGCCTCTAGCGTGTCCAAATCCTTAATAATCTTATATGTTTCAATAAATTCCCTCTCATCCTTCTAGACACCAGAGTGTACAAGCCCAGCTGCTCCATTCTCTCAGCATGTGACAGTCCCGCCATCCCGGGAATTAACCTTGTAAACCTACGCTGCACTCCCTCAATAGCAAGAATGTCCTTCCTCAAATTAGAGTTGCTGCCTCAGCGCCAGAGATCCCAGTTCAATCCTGACTATGGGTGCTGCTGTACAAAGTTTGTACATTCTCCCCGTGACCACGTGGGTTTTCTCCAGGTGCTCCGGTTTCCTCCCACACTCCAAAGGCGTACAGGTTTGTAGGTTAATCGGCTTTAGTAAAGGTTGTTGATCGCTGGTTAAAGATCGCTGGTCAGCGCAGACTCGGTGGGCCAAAGTTGCCCACTTCTGCACTAGTATCTCTAAAATAAACCAAAGAGGAAAACTAGTTTTGATGTTGGATTGAAGCAAGAACATTAACAGCAGCAGCTGTGAAGAACTGAAGAATGTTGACGAACTTACCATGTGATGGGAGACATAAGGAACTGCAGATGCTGGAATCTTGAGCCAAACACAAAGTGCGGGAGGAAAGCGGGTCAGGCAGCATAAAACCATGTCATGGGTCCATTCAGCCCATCGAGTCTACTCCACCATTCAATCATGGCTGATCTATTTTTCCCTCTCAACCCCATTCTCCTGCTCCACACACACACATACACATACACACACACACATACACACACACATATACACACACATATACACATACACACACATATATATATATACAAACATATACACACACACATACACATATACACAAAATACACACACACACATATATACACAAACACATATGTACACACACACAATATATATACACATACACACACAAATACACACACATATATACACATACACACATATACACACATATATATATATATATACACACACACACATATATGCACACACACAAAATACATATACACACACATATACACACATATACACACACACACATACTCACACATATACACAAAATACACACACACATATATACACAAACACATATGTACACACACACACACACAATATATATATATACACATACACACACAAATACACACATACACACACACATATATACACATACACACACATATATATATATACACACACACACATATATATATACACACATATATGCGCACACACACACAAAATATATATACACACACATATATACATATACACACACACACACATATATATCTATTTATAAAAGATAGACACAAAATGCTGGAGTAACTCAGCGGGACAGGCAGCATCTCTGGGGAGAAGGAATGGGTAACGTTAACGAGACCCTTCTTCTGACTTAGTTTAAACTAGCATCTGCAGTTCCTACTCACACTCACACACACTCCACACTCCCCACCCCACACTCCCCTCCCTTACACACATATATATATACACACACACACATATATATATGTACATTATATATACACACACACGCGAACTCATAGGTACCCATAACAAACAATAATAGTGCAATAGTCGATTTAATTCAGGACTTATTTGGAGCCAGCTTTTGTTGGTTGATCGCGTACAAACGTCCCCTGGAAACACTAATGGGCGGAACTACAACTAAGTGGGAGTTTCTGGAGTTACTAAACTTCAGTCCAAAGATACTAGATCTTTGGTTCAGTCGGTCTCACCAGCAAACCTTTGGCGAAGGGCAGGAGACGGTGAAGGCGCCATTAATCGCCCTTATATAAGTGGGACAGTGAAGTAAATTGTGCTGCTTGAGATTTATGGCATTCACAGTTCACCAGGCTCTGGTGTAATCTGCTGAAACCTTGTTTATTTTCTGCGTAACTATCTGAATTTTGAGGTCAGTTGACAACTCTTTCTCCCCACCCTGCAGTCCCGAGTGCCTGGCTCAAGTCGACCATGAGTTGGAGTGAATTTTGGACAACTTTGCTTGTTGCTTTACTCGGAATCCTGCTCTTGGTGAAGTTACTGAAAACCAACACGCGGTTTTCTGGGCTTCCCCCGGGACCCACACCTCTCCCCCTAGTCGGCAACTTGTTCCAGCTGAATCTAAAATCAGTCCACAAATCTCTTATCAAGGTAAGGACAACGTCTTAGTCTTTAAATAAGAATGCGAAAAGAACTTCCTTGCTTTGTTTGAGCCAGTTTTCTTTGTGGAAATCGCCCATGCTTAAGTGTGTGTTGGTGCCTTTAAGGTAGTTACAGTCAAAGATCCCATGATCTTTGGTAGCAGTAACACTCAACTTCAATTGGTGTCGAAAAAAATAGTGGGTAAACCAGGAACTGCAGCGACACACACAAAAATGTTGGAGTAACTCAGTCTGAAGCTATAGGATCTTTGGTCTGAAGCAGGGTCTCGACCCGAAACGCCACCCATTCCTTCTCTCCCGCTGAGTTACTCCAGCGTGTTGTGTCTGTTTTATTCCAAAACATCTGGGCAGGACGAAACATCTGGGCATGATTGCTCAACATGTGCAGAAGTTACTTTCCTGTTTGTAGATTTCCTGGTTGGAGATTTTTAAGTGTGATGTTGCCAGCCTGAATTATCTCAGTTAAAGATTACATAGAAACATAGACAATAGGTGCAGGAGGAGGCCATTTGGCCCTTCGAGCCAGCACCACCATTCATTGTGATCATGGCTGATCGTCCCCTATCAATAACCCGTGCCTGCCTTCTCCCCATATCCCTTGACTCCTCTAGCCCCTAGAGCTCTATCTAACTCTCTCTTAAATCCATCCAGTGACTTGGCCTCCATTGCCCTCTGTGGCAGGGAATTCCATAAATTCTCAACTCTCTGGGTGAAAAGGTTTATTCTCACCTCAGTCTTAAATGACCTCCCCTTTATTCTAAGACTGTGTGGCCCCTGGTTCTGGACTCCCAGAACCAGGGGCCAGAATTACAATCCCAGAAATGAGGCAGAGATAGATTTTGAAATTTTGAAATGAAGCAGAGATAGATTTTTGTTTGAGAAAGAACTGCAGATGCTGGAAAAATCGAAGGTAGACAAAAATGCTGGAGGAACTCAGCGGGTGAGGCAGCATCTATGGAGCGAAGGAATAGGTGACGTTTCGGGTGAAGGAACAGGCGACCTCACCTATTTCCTTCGCTCCATAGATGCTGCCTCACCCGCTGAGTTTCTCCAGCATTTTTGTCTACCTTGGAGATAGATTATTGATCAGTTTGTGTGTCGGGGGGCGACTATGGGGAGAAGGCAGGAGAATGGGGTTAGGAGGGAGAGATAGATCAGCCATGATTGAATGGTGGTGTAGGCTCGATGGGCTGAATGGCCTAATTCTGCTCCTATCCCTAATGACCCGATAAGTCTCTGATCTTCGTTTGTCTGTGACAGCCCTGAGTTGTGGATGACAAATCAGTTTTGCAGAGTCGTGCAGTGATGATATAGTGTTGCAACAGGCCCTTAGGCAGAACATGCCCACACTAGCCAACATGTCCCAGCTACACTAGTCATAGGGCACAGGGCTGCTAACATATTACAAGTTCACATATTATAGGAGTGGAATTAGGCCATTCGGCCCATTGAGGCCACTCTGCCATTCAATCGTGGCCTCATAACCCCATTCTCCTGCCTTCTCCCCATAACTGGTCAGTTTAATATACATGAAACTTTCAATGCCTTGTAACTATATTTTGTCTGTTGGCAGACTAATTTCCCTCGAGGGTAAATGAAGTTGTATCGTACTGAGTTAGATTTAGTTCTTACGGACTAATGGAATCAAGGGATTATGGGGGAAAATCGACAATAGGTGCCGGCGTAGGCCATTCAGCCATTCGACCCAGCACCACCATTCAAGATGATTTTGGACAATCAGCCATGATCATATTGAATGGCGGTGCAGGCTCGAAGGGCCAAATGGCCTACGCCGGCACCTATTGTCTATGTTTCTATGTATCTATGTTGTACTTCCGGTGGCGCTGGTGTCAGCAGCCTCCACCTTCAGCCTGGTATCTTTTTGTTTTTTTAGTTATGTTAAAGTGTGTTTTTAATGTTTTTTTAAATGTCTTTATGTGGGGGAAGAGGGCACGGTGCGGGGGATACCGTCCTTCGGTCGCTTCCTGGAGAGGACGCGACTATTATTCGAGTCACGTCCTCACCCCCCCAGCGGCCTACCTACTGGATTGGCGCGGCCTTTCCTGCCGGGATCGACCAGAGCTCCAGCAGCGGCGGGACAGTGCTGTAACATCGCGGGGCTGGCGATGCCTTACTGGGGATCGCCATCTGGAGCCCGGAGTGCTGGACCTGCTGCACCGACATCCTGGGGCTGTGGTTTGCGGAGCTCCCAATGCGGGGGGCGCCGATCAACAACGCGGGGTCCTGCGACTCCGCCCGGCTCGGCCTGCGGACTCGGGAGCTGCGGACTCCGGCTGCGGGAGGCGGCTGATCGGGAGGTCCGGGCCGCTGAGGAGGAGGAGGATGTTCACCGTCGGGGTTCGGCGTCGGCGTTCCACCAGCCCGGCGTGAGGGCCTGAACATCAGGCCGCCCGGTGCAGCGACTGCGGGTGCTCGGAAGGCCCAGACCACGGATGAACATCTGGGAAGATCGGAGGGGAGGCTGGCTGGACTATGGTGCCTTCCTCACCTTGGTGCCACTGTGTTATGTTGTGTCGTGGACTTTCTGTGTTTGCGCTTTTCTTTATTTAATTCAATTTTATTTTTAATATGTTTTATTATTTATTATTTATTTATTTTTATGATACTGCCTGTAAGGAAAATTCATTTCGTTGTCTCTAATTGAGACAATGACAATAAATTTGAATACAATACAATACAATCATAAGTTGGGCTGGAGGGCCTGTTTCCACCCTGTGTGAGTCTGTGCCCGTTGTGTTGTCCTAGCTGAGTGAGCAGTATGGGCCTGTCTTCACCATCTGGTTCAGCGGCTACCCAGCAGTGGTGGTGTGTGGTACTGAGGCGGTGAGGGAAGCCTTGGTCACCCACGGACATGACTTTAGTGGCCGCTACCTCTTCCCCGTCCTCAAACGAATCTCAGGCGGCTACGGTAAGATAAGAACCTATTTTAAATTTGCCTTCGTGTAATTGTAGCCGGTCCTAAAAGGTCAACCTATCTCTCTCTCTCTCTCTCGAGATAGACAATAGACGATAGGTGCAGGAGGGACGACAGATGGCACAATGGGCTAAGTGTTCGGCTGGCGATCGGAAGGTAGCCGGTTCGAATCCCGCTTGGAGTGCATACTGTCGTTGTGTCCTTGGGCAAGACATTTCACCCACCTTTGCCTGTGTGTGAATGTGTGTGAGTGATTGGTGGTGGTCGGAGGGGCCGTAAGCGCAGATTGGCAGCCACGCTTCCATCAGTCTGCCCCAGGGCAGCTGTGGCTACAGAAGTAGCTTACCACCTGAGTGTGACTGAGGAGTGAATGCATAATGCGATGTAAAGCGCCTTGAGTATTAGAAAGGTGCTATATAAATCCCATCCAATATTATTATTATTAGGTCATTTGACCCTTTGAGCCAGCACCACCATTCAATGTGATCATGGCTGATCATCCCCAATCAGTACCCCGTTCCTGCCTTCTCCCCATATCCCCTGACTCCGCTATTTTTAAGAGCCCTATCTAGCTCTCTCTTGAAAGCATCCAGCGAACCTGCCTCCACCAGGTCCTCTGAGGCAGAGAATTCCACAGACACAAATGCTGCCTGTCCCGCTGAGTTACCCCAGCATTTAGTGTCTATCTTCCATTCACATTAGTTCTATGTTATCCCAGTATACATCCACTGGTAGAAGGTACAGGAGCCTGAAGACTGCAACGACCAGGTTCAGGAATAGCTACTTCCCCACAGCCATCAGGCTATTAAACCTGGCTCGGACAAAACTCTGATTATTAATAACCCATTATCTGTTATTTGCACTCTATCAGTTTATTTATTCATGTGTGTATATATTTATATTACGGTATATGGACACACTGATCTGTTTTGTAGTCAATGCCTACTATGTTCTCTTGTGCTGAAGCAAAGCAAGAATTTCATTGTCCTATCAGGGACACATGACAATAAACTCACTTCAACTTGAACTTGAACTCCCTGCAATTTACAGAAGCCAATTAACCTACAAACCCGCGTGTACTTTGTGTGTGGGAGGAAACTGGAGCACCCGGAGAAAACCCACGCGGTCACAGGGAGAACGTGCAAACTCCGCACACAGACGGCATCCGAGGTCGGGATCGAACCAGAGTCTCTGCTGCTGTGAGGCTGGGGCTCTACCTGCTGCGCCACTGTGCTGCCCAAGAAGCACAATTGCTTTTGAGAAGGTGGTGTTGAGACACTGCCTTGTGTTGCAGAGACTCTCATGTGGTGTTGGAGTGACGGGGAATCAAGGATTTCAATGTAGTGATGAATAAGTAACATCAATAGAAGGTGGACAAAAGTGCTGGAGAAACTCAGCGGGTGCAGCAGCATCTATAGAGCAAAGGAAATAGACAACGTTTCGGGCCGAAACCCAAAGGGTTTCGGCCCGAAACGTTGCCTATTTCCTAAAACGGTTCTCGAAACGTTGCCTATTTCCTTCGCTCCATAGATGCTGCTGCACCCAGCTGAGTTTCTCCAGCACTTTTGTCCACCTTCGATTTTCCAGCATCTGCAGTTCCTTCTTAAACAAATAATATCAAAATATTTCCAAGACAGGATGGTTTAGTTTAGTTTAGTTAGAGATACAGCGCGGAAACAGGCCCTTCAGCCCACCAAGTCCGCACCGACCAGCGATCCCCGCACACTGACACTGTCTTACACACACACTAAACAATTATCAGCCTGAGATTTTAATTTAAGAACTGATTTGGCTTGAAGTGTTCCAAATTCCCACTGCCTCCCTCCTGTGTGAGTCTGAAGTAGGGTCTCGACTCGAAACGTCACCTACTGCTTTACTCCGGAGATGCTGTCTGACCCGCTGAGTTACTCCAGCTTCTTGTGTCTGTCTTTGGTTTAAACCAGCATCTGCAGTTCCCTCAGATTGGCGAATTTGGGGTTACTGAACATCCCGCGGTCTAGGCATAAGCTCTGGGGTGACCGAGCCTTTGCGGTTGCAGCTCCTAGAACAGCATCCCTCTTCCCATCAGAACTGCCCCCTCCATCGACTCTTTTATGTACTTAATCTATGAACCAATGTTGTATAACGTTAGTACCTCCACCAATGTAAAGCATTTTGGTCAACAAGAGTTGTTTTTTAAATGTGCTATAGAAATAAAAGTGACTTGACCTTCTTCCACATCTCTCTTGCAGGAGTTGGCTTCAGCAGTGGGGAGAGATGGAAACAGCTTCGGAGATTCACTCTCAGCACCTTGAGGGATTATGGAATGGGGAAAAAGAGTATCGAGGAGCGAATCCAGGAGGAAGCTCAGTTCCTGGTTAAAAGCTTCAGGAATAAAAAAGGTTTTAAAAAATATATATAATATTTTTATTAGAAGCATGTATCCAAATAATATTAAGCGACAATTTAATGACAGATTTCTTACATAGCTGGTGGGAGACCGCTTTTCGGAGCTCCCACAATGGCAACTTCTCACGCCCGAATTGCGGGGTTGAAAATGACCTGGAGCTGGGCCTTATGCCCCTGTCCCACTTAGGAAACCTGAACGGAAACCTCTGGAGACTTTGCTCCCCACCCAAGGTTTCCGTGCAGTTCCCGGAGGTTTTTGTCACTCTCTCTACCTGCTTCCACTACCTGCAACCTCCTGCAACCCCCGGGAACCGCACGGAAACCTTGGGTGGGGCGCAAAGTCTCCAGAGGTTTCCGTTCAGGTTTCCTAAGTGGGACAGGGGCATTACATCGCCCGGCGCGGCTTTATCGGCCGCGGGACTTGCCATCGCCCGCCCGGGGCTTTAACATCGACAAGACTTTGCCTTCCATCACAGTGAGGAGGAGATTCACTGTGATGGATGTTTGTGTTAAGTGTGTGTCTTGGTTCTTTTCTTGTTGTATGACAGCAGAAACCAAATTTCGTTTGAACTTCTTTTGAGGTTCAAATGATGATAAATGGTATTGTATTGTATTGCATTGTATTGCATGTCCACGTGCCTATGCAAAAGTCTCTTAAGTGCTACTATCATATCTGCTTTAACCACCAGCACAGCAGCATGTTCCAGCCACTCACCACCAAACAAATCTTGTCCCCACATATCTCCTTTAAACATTGCCCCTCTCTCCATAAAGCTGCGGCCTCTGGTATTTGATATTTGATAGCGATTGTCATTTTAACATTGTACGCTCTCCTAACCACTGGCTCCCTGTGCGGTTCCGTATACATTTCAAGACCCTCCTCCATGTCTACAAAGCCCTCAATGGGCTTGCCCCCTCCTACATTAAAAGTCTTCTCACCCACCACTCCACCTCCAGGCCCCTCAGATCGGCCGACTTGGGGCTGCTGAATATCCCGCGGTCTAGGCATAAGCTTAGGGGCGATCGACCACGCCTTTGCGGTTGCAGCCCCTAGACTGTGGAACAGCATCGCCCTTCCCATCAGAACTGCCCCCTCCATCGACTCCTTTAAGTCAAGACTAAAAACTCCCAAGCCTTTCCTGACGTCCACTGAGCGAGGGCTATATGTATATATGTATGTAGTTTATTTGTTTATAATAATAATGGATGGGATTTATATAGCGCCTTTCTAATACTCAAGGCGCTTTACATCGCATTATTCATTCACTCCTCAGTCACACTCGGTGGTGGTAAGCTACTTCTGTAGCCACAGCTGCCCTGGGGCAGACTGACGGAAGCGTGGCTGCCAATCTGCGCCTACGGCCCCTCCGACCACCACCAATCACTCACACACATTCACACACAGGCAAAGGTGGGTGAAGTGTCTTGCCCAAGGACACAACGACAGTATGCACTCCAAGCGGGATTCGAACCGGCTACCTTCCGGTTGCCAGCCGAACACTTAGCCCATTGTGCCATCTGCCGGAGGTTGCAGGTAGTGGAATATACTATTCTTATAACAAATGTAAAGCACTTTGGCCAACGAGAGTTGTTTTTTAAATGTGCTATAGAAATAAATGTGAACTGACTTGACTAACCAGTCTCTTTAAATGGACTAGGTGGCCCATTTAAGGCAGATTTCCCACTGAGGTGTGCAACATCGAACATCATCTGTTCCATCACCTTTGGGGAACGATTCGATTATGAAGATCAGAGCTTTCTCAAGCTGATGGGGATGATCGCACAAGTTGTCCGCGTTTTAAGTAGTCCCTGGGTGCAGGTATGGATCTCGTTTAATTGTAAGGACCATGCTTTTACTGAAGCTGACGGAAGTCCAGAACCAGGGGTCACACACAGTTTACGAATAAGGGGTCGGGCCATTTAAGACTGCGTACCATCCTACTAACCATCAAATATATTCAGAAACACTACCTTGCTTGTGACTGATCACTGTATCTGTTTTGCAGTTGTACAATAACATCCCGAGGATCATGAATTGCCTGCCCGGACCTCACCAGAAGTTCTTCCAAAATATTACAAGTATAAAAAGTTTTCTGAGTAAAACTATTCAAAGTCACAAAGAGGTCCACCAGAAGGATTTCCCCAGGGATTACATTGACACCTTTCTCAACAAGATGGATGAGGTAATGACACTGTATTGCATTCATTCTTCCAACTCTTGTGTTGGAAGGAACTGCAGATGCTGGTTTAAAACCGAAGGTAGACACAAAATGCCGGAGTAACTCGGCGGGACAGGCAGCATCTCTGGAGAGAAGGAACGGGTGACGTTTCGGGCTGAGACCATTAGAAACATAGAAATTAGGTGCAGGAGTAGGCCATTCGTCCCTTCGAGCCTGCACCGCCATTCAATATGATCATGGCTGATCATTCAACTCAGTATCCCGTACCTGCCTTCTCTCCATAACCCCTGATCCCCTTAGCCACAAGGGCCGCATCTAACTCCCTCTTAAATATAGCCAATGAACTGGCCTCGACTACCCTCTGTGGCAGAGAGTTCCAGAGATTCACCACTCTCTGTGTGAAAAAAGTTCTTCTCATCTCAGTTTTAAATGATTTCCCCCTTATCCTTAAGCTGTGACCTCTTGTCCTGGACTTCCCCAACATCGGGAGCAATCTTCCTGCATCTAGCCTGTCCAACCCCTTAAGAATTTTGTAAGTTTCTATAAGATCCCCTCTCAATCTCCTAAATTCTAGAGAGTATAAACCAAGTCTATCCAGTCTTTCTTCATAAGACAGTCCTGACATCCCAGGAATCAGTCTGGTGAACCTTCTCTGCACTCCCTCTATGGCAATAATGTCCTTCCTCAGATTCGGAGACCAAAACTGTACGCAATACTCCAGGTGTGGTCTCACCAAGACCCTGTACAACTGCAGTAGAACCTCCCTGCTCCTGTACTCAAATCCTTTTGCTATGACAGCTAACATACCATTCGCTTTCTTCACTGCCTGCTGCACCTGCATGCCTACTTTCAATGACTGGTGTACCATGACACCCAGGTCTCGCTGCATCTCCCCTTTTCCTAGTCGGCCACCATTTAGATAATAGTCTGCTTTCCTGTTTTTGCCACCAAAATGGATAACCTCACATTTATCCACATTATACTGCATCTGCCAAACATTTGCCCACTCACCCAGCCTATCCAAGTCACCTTGCAGTCTCCTAGCATCCTCCTCACAGCTAACACTGCCCCCCAGCTTAGTGTCATCCGCAAACTTGGAGATATTGCCTTCAATTCCCTCATCCAGATCATTAATATATATTGTAAATAGCTGGGGTCCCAGCACTGAGCCTTGCGGTACCTCACTAGTCACTGCCTGCCATTGTGAAAAGGACCCGTTTACTCCTACTCTTTGCTTCCTGTTTGCCAGCCAGTTCTCTATCCACATCAATACTGAACCCCCAATGCCGTGTGCTTTAAGTTTGTAAACTAATCTCTTATGTGGGACCTTGTCGAAAGCCTTCTGGAAGTCCAGATACACCACATCCACTGGTTCTCCCCTATCCACGCTACTAGTTACATCCTCGAAAAATTATATAAGATTCGTCAGACATGATTTACCTTTTGTAAATCCATGCTGACTTTGTCCAATGATTTCACCACTTTCCAAATGTGCTGCTATCCCATCTTTAATAACTGACTCTAGCAGTTTCCCCACTACCGATGTTAGACTAACTGGTCTGTAATTCCCCGTTTTCTCTCTCCCTCCCTTCTTAAAAAGTGGGGTTACGTTTGCTACCCGCCAATCCTCAGGAACTACTCCAGAATCTAAAGAGTTTTGAAAGATTATTACTAATGCATCCACTATTTCTGGAGCTACTTCCTTAAGTACTCTGGGATGCAGCCTATCTGGCCCTGGGGATTTATCGGCCTTTAATCCATTCAATTTACCCAACACCACTTCCCGGCTAACCTGGATTTCACTCAATTCCTCCAACTCCTTTGACCCGCGGTCCCCTGCTATTTCCGGCAGATTATTTATGTCTTCCTTAGTGAAGACGGAACCAAAGTAGTTATTCAATTGGTCCGCCATATCCTTGTTCCCCATGATCAACTCACCTGTTTCTGACTGCAAGGGACCTACATTTGTTTTAACTAATCTCTTTCTTTTCACATATCTATAAAATCTTTTGCAGTCAGTTTTTATGTTCCCTGCCAGTTTTCTTTCATAATCTATTTTTCCTTTCCCAATTAAGCCCTTTGTCCTCCTCTGCTGGTCTCTGAATTTCTCCCAGTCCTCCGGTATGCTGCTTTTTCTGGCTAATTTGTACGCATCATCCTTCGCTTTGATACTATCCCTGATTTCCCTAGTTATCCACGGATGTACTACCTTCCCTGATTTATTCTTTTGCCACACTGGGATGAACAATTTTTGTAGTTCATCTATGCAGTCTTTAAATGTCTTCCATTGCATATCCACCGTCAACCCTTTTAGAATTAATTGCCAGTCAATCTTGGCCAATTCACGTCTCATACCCTCAAAGTTACCTTTCTTTAAGTTCAGAATCATTGTTTCTGAATTAACAATGTCACTCTCCATCCTAATGAAGAACTCAACCATATTATGGTCACTCTTGCCCAAGGGGGCATGTACAACAAGACTGCTAACTAACCCTTCCTCATTACTCAATACCCAGTCTAAAATAGCCTGCTCTCTCGTTGGTTCCTCTACATGTTGATTTAGATAACTATCCCGCATACATTCCAATAAATCCTCTTCCTCAGCACCCCTTACCAATTTGATTCACCCAATCTATATGTAGATTGAAGTCACCCATTATAACTGTTTTGCCTTTGTCGCACGCATTTCTAATTTCTTGTTTGATACCATCTCCAACTTCACTACTACTGTTAGGTGGCCTGTACACAACACCCACCAGCGTTTTCTGCCCCTTAGTGTTTCGCAGCTCTACCCATACCGATTCCACATCCTCCAAACTAATGTCCTTCCTTCCATTGCGTTAATCTCCTCTCTAACCAGCAACGCTACCCCACCTCCTTTTCCTTTCTCTCTATCCCTCCTGAATATTGAATATCCCTGGATGTTCAGCTCCCAGCCTTGGTCACCCTGGAGCCATGTCTCTGTGATCCCAACTATATCATAATCATTAATGGCTATCTGCACGTTCAACTCATCCACCTTATTACGAATACTCCTTGCATTGAGACACAAAGCCTTCAGGCTTGTTTTTACAACGCTCTTACCCCTTATACAATTATGTTGAAAAGTGGCCCTTTTTGATTTTTGCCCTGGTTTTGTCTGCCTGCCACTTTTACTTTTCACCTTGCTACCTATTGCTTCTACCCTCATTTTACACCCCTCTGTCTCTACGCTCACACATTTAAGAAACCCTTTCCCTTTAACTCCATCCTCCACTATCCCATTCGACACCCCACCCCCCTTATTCAGTTTAAAATCACCTGTGTAGCAGTGGCAAACCTGCCTGCCAGAATGCTGGTCCCACACCTGTTAAGATGCAATCCGTCCCTTTTGTACAGTTCCCCCTTACCCCAAAACAGATCCTAGTGATCTAAGAATCTAAATCCCTGCCCCGTGCACCATTCTTCAGATTCAGTCTGAAAAAGGGTCTCGACCCGAAACGACACCCATTCCTTCTCTCCAGAGATGCTGCCTGTCCCGCTGAGTTACTCCAGCTTTTTGTGTGCAACTAGTGGACCTTGTTCGCTGGAGTTTTGTACTGAACTGGTAAATCGGGCGTTTAGAGTCACATAGTTGTACGGCTTAGAAACAGACCCTTTAGCCCAAACAGACTATGTTGACCAATATGGCACGGTGGCTCAGCGGTAGATTTACTACCTTACAGCACCAGAGTCCTGGGTTCGATCTTTACTACCAGTGTTTGTCTGTACGGAGTTTGCACGTTCTCTCCGTGGGTTTTCTCCGAGATCTTCGGTCTCCGTCCACACTCAAAAGACGTACATGTTTGTAGGTTAATTGGATTTGCCTAAATGTAAAAATTGTTCCCCAGTGTGCGTAGGATAGTGTTAATGTGTGGGGGTCGCTGGTCGGTACGGACTCGCTGGGCCGAAGGGCCTGTTTGCACACTGTCTCTAAACTAAAAATTAAAAAACTAAATATTAAGACATAAGTTTTAAGAAAAATCTAACATTGTCTGAAGACTGTTTTAAACTAAAAATTAAGACATAAGTTTAAGAAAAATCTAATATTGTCTAAAATGTATGAAATGTTTGCTTTGATTCAGGAAAAAAATGAGCTTAACTCGGAATTCAATCAAGAAAACTTGTTGCTGTCGACCCTGAATTTATTTTTGGCTGGAACTGAAACAACCAGCACGACACTGCACTGGTCCATCCAGATCCTGGCCAAGTATCCAGACATCCAAGGTACGCTTCGTTTATGCAGAAAGGTCATGGCCAAAATATTGGAGTAACTCAGCGGGACAGGCAGCATCTCTGGAGAGAAGGAATGGGTGACGTTTCGGCTCGTGGCCCTTCTCCAGACTGACGTCAGGGGGGAGGGAGATAGATGGATAAGGAAGGGTAAGGTGTGAAAACGAGACATCAACAAAGTTGGTGATCAAGGAAAATGTAAAATAGAATACATTTTCTGTTTCCGCGCTGTATCTCTAACCATCTGAACCTTCTGAATCTGTAGTCAGCAGGGCAGTACTCTGCATATTGGATGTGTTGTGCTGTTTGTGTCAATTTAAAACTGTCTAGTGAAGATGATTTGACTATAACGTTGTCTAGTTTCTTCCATTACCTTAAGGTTCTTACTAAGTATGAGTTCTTATAAATATCTGTCCTAGTGAATGGGATTTCTATTTGCATATCATTTCTCTTTCTTGTCCTCCTTACTGTTGAGTATGTTATGTATCTATCTGCAGTTATGCCCACCATCCCCTTTTGAATCTTGTACAACATGCAAACTAAATGGGCCTCCTCCATGGCCAGAGTGAGCACCACCGGAAACTGGAGGAGCAGGACCTCATATTCCGCTTGGGCAGTCTGCACCCTAGTGGCATAAACATTGACTTCTCCAATTTCTGGTAGCCCTTGCTGTCTCCTCCCCTTCTCAGCTCTCCCTCAGCCCTCTGACTCCTCCTCTTCCTTTCTTCCCCCACCCTCACATCAGTCTGAAGAAGGGTTTCGGCCCGAAACGTTGCCTATTTCCTTCGCTCCATAGATGCTAACTCACCCGCTGAGTTTCTCCAGCATTTTTGTCTACCTTCGATTTTCCAGCATCTGTAGTTCCCTCTTAAACATAAATAAATTACCTGAGTCCTCTTTTGCATTTCTAGATTCTCAAAGTGATACTCTCACCTTCCTAGAGATGCAAGTAAAACACAATTATTTCTCTAGTCCGAAGAAGGGTCTCGACCTGAAACGTCACCCATTCCTTCTCTCCAAAGATGTTGCCTGTCCCGCTGAGTTACTCCAGTTTTTTGTGTTTATAGTCAGATGTTAATAGTGACCAATATCTAAGTTAGAAAACGTGTACAGGCTACGTCTGTTGAAAGAAATTATACTCTGTTTATTGTGCTCCCCCAGAGACAATTCACGGTGAAATCGATAACGTTATTGGACCGAATCGAGGACCTAAGGCTGAAGATCGGGCAAAGATGCCTTACACTGATGCGGTCATTCACGAGGTTCAACGTTACATTGACATCGTCCCCATGAGTATTCCACACATGGCAATGAGTGATGTGCGATTCCGAGGACACTTGATACCCAAGGTCAGCATCAAACCTTTATCATGTTGGGGGAGTCCAGAACCAGGGGCCACACACAGTTTAAGAATAAGGGGTAAGCCGTATAGAACGGAGATGAGGAAACACTTTTTCTCACAGAGAGTGGTGAGTCTGTGGAATTCTCTGCCTCAGAGGGCGGTGGAGGCCGGTTCTCTGGATACTTTCAAAAGAGATCTAGATAGGGCTCTTAAAGATAGCGGAGTCAGGGGATATGGGGAGAAGGCAGGAATGGGGCACTGATTGGGGATGATCAGCCATGAAGACATGGAATGGCGGTGCTGACTCGAAGGGCCGAATGGCCTACTCCTGCACCTATTGTCTATTGTCGATCATAACTTTGGTATTTGTATTTTGCTTATAAATGGCCTCTTTTTGCTCTGACATTTTATTTCATTCACATGTTTAAATTATAACGTTTTATTCTCAAGTGTTTTATGTTTTATTCTTAATTGTTTACTGTATGTTGTGATGTTACTTGCGAGCAGAGCACCAAGGCAAATTCCTTGTATGTGAACATATTTGGCCAATAAACTCCATTCATTCATTCTTAACATCAAACGAGAATGTATAAAACCATTGCTATGGTGAGAATATTGTCAGCCATTCTGTGGCCCAGAAAACACAGTGAAATCAGTGCCTAACTCCTCCACTGTTGGAGTGAGGCCAAACGCAAATTGGAGGAACAGCACCTCATATTTTGCTTGGGCAACTTACACCCCAGCGGTATGAACATTGATTTCTCTAACTTCAGGTAACCTTTGCAACCCTCCTCTCTGTCCCTTCGCCACCTGAGTCGTTATACTAGTTTCATTGTCGTCCCATTGAGTTTCATTGCCTGCATAACTCGTTATTGCTCAGCCCACAGCCAACAATGAACTATTGTGGGCTCCACCTTTGTTACTTTTTTTGCATATCTTTTGTTCATTTGTTCTACATCTCTCTATATCACCGCCTATATCTCCCTTTCCCCTGACTCTGTCTGAACATAGAAACATAGAAAATAGGTGCAGGAGTAGGCCATTCGGCCCTTCGAGCCTGCACCACCATTCAATATGATCATGGCTGATCATCCAACTCAGTATCCCGTACCTGCCTTCTCTCCATACCCCCTGATCCCTTTAGCCACAAGGGCCACATCTAACTCCGTCTTAAATATAGCCAATGAACTGGCCTCAACTACCTTCTGTGGCAGAGAATTCCACAGATTCACCACTCTCTGTGTAAATTTTTTTTTTCTCATCTCAGTCCTAAAAGACTTCCCTCTTAACCTTAAACTGTGACCCTTTGTTCTGGACTTCCCCAACATCGGGAACAATCTTCCTGCATCTAGCCTGTCCAACCCCTTAAGAATTTTATAAGTTTCTATAAGATCCCCCCTCAATCTTCTAAATTCTAGCGAGTACAAGTCGAGTCTATCCAGTCTTTCTTCATATGAAAGTCCTGACATCCCAGGAATCAGTCTGGTGAACCTTCTCTGTACTCCCTCTATGGCAAGAATGTCCTTCCTCAGATTAGGAGACCAAAACTGTACGCAATACTCCAGGTGTGGTCTCACCAAGACCCTGCACAACTGCAGTAGAACCTCCCTGCTCCTAGACTCAAATCCTTTTGCTATGAAGAAGGGTCTCGACCCGAAACATCACCTATTTCTTTTCTCCAGAGATGCTGCCTGACCCGCTGAGTTACCCCAGATTTTTGTGTCTACGGTTAAAAACCAGCATCTGCAGTTCCTTCCTGCACACTTCTGATGCTTTGCATGGATGAGGTTGGCTGAAGGCCCTGCTTCTGCTCTGTATCCCTAAACTAAACTTCTGAAGAAGGGTTTCGGCCCAAAACGTTGCCTATTTCCTTCGCTCCATAGATGCTGCTGCACCCGCTGAGTTTCTCCAGCATTTTTGTGTACCTTCGATTTTCCAGCATCTGCAGTTCCTTCTTAAACTATAGATTCTCCAGGATGCTAATATTTCCTTCATTATATTAGCCAAGGGCAGTAATTTACCATCTCCATTCCTGTTCCTACAAGATTGTGTTTCAGTCCAGGCCGGTGCTTGAATGTGGCCTCCTAGAATCAATATCACATGAAACAGTGCTATAAATCGATCTAGCCATGTATATCATTATCTGTCAATACTACACCATGTTGTATCAGTGTACACAGTGCAACTCATAAATTTTGCTCATTACCTTGTCTTAACTTGTTTCTATACGCAGGGCATTTTTGTGATTCCGGTTCTTTCCTCCGTCTTGAAAGAAGCCGGCCATTGGGAGACGCCGGAATCGTTTAATCCAAGTCATTTTCTTGATGAAAAGGGATGCTTCAAAAAGAGTGATAGTTTCGTGGCTTTTTCTGCAGGTAAAATGTTTTATCGTCTTCTCTCCCTATCTGACCACATTGTGTGTAGAGTCATACAACGTGGAAACGAGTGCTTTAGCCCAACTTGCCCACGCTCAAAGATCCTACAGCGAGCAAGATCGTCCACTCGACGAAAAAGAGCTAGTACGGCCATGGGCAGATTCATGGGTAATTTTCGGCCCCATTTCCGTAACCGGCTTCCGTCTCCGCACCAAAGATCCCGTAGTGGAGCAAAGATACTAGTGCGGAGACGGAAGCCGGTTACGGAAACATCCTCGTAAAAATCAAAGTTATTTGGTAAAAATCTTCTCTTCATTTTCAGAATTATAATTTATTAACACAAACTGTTCCCCCGCAACGTTGATTACACTGCGGGTCGGGTTACTGAAATGGATGAAAAAAAGGCCCACGTTCCGCTCCGTTGCGTACTACACATCAGCCCATTGCATTTAGAAGGAGTGATCTATCTTGCTCCGCTATAGGATCTTTTCCTATGCTGACCAAGTCTCTTCCACGGTACACAAAATTGCTGGGGAAACTCAGCGGGTGCAGCAGCATCTATGGAGCGAAGGAAATAGGCAATGTTTCGGGCCGAAACCCTTCTTCAGAAGTCTCTTCCACCCTGCTTTTGGCCCGTATCTTTCTAAACTCCCTCTGAGACTCTCTGCCACAGAATGAGGACTGGCTGAAGTTTGTTGCCTTCCACCACACTGAAGAAAGCTGTGGTGGGTGTTTGTGTTAAACTTTATTGGGTGTGTTCTTTTTAAGTGTATCGCTGCTGGCAAATCCATTTCACTGCACCTTTGCATGTATGTGATGAATAAAGTTGACTTTGGCTTTGACAGTGGAGGCCAATTCACTCGATGTATTCAAGCGAGAGTTACATATAGCTCTTAGGGCTAATGGAATCAAGGGATATGGAGAGAAAGCAGGAACGGGGTACTGATTTTGGATGATCAGCCATGATCACATTGAATGGTGGCGCCAACTACGAAAACAGCAATAAAATGGAGACTGGAGAAACTGCAGATGGTGCGTGTGTGTGTCCCCCCCGAAGGGCCTGTTTCCACGCTGGTTCTCTAAACTAAACAGGGGCAGCACAGTGACTTAGCGGTAGAATTGCTGCCTTGTAGCGCCAGAGACCCAGGTTCGATCCTGCCCACGGGTGCTGTCTGTACGGAGTTTGCACGTTCTCCCCGTGACCTGCGTGTGTTTTCACCGCTTTCCTCCCACACTCCAAAGACGTACAGGTGCAGGTGAATTCGGTAAAATTGTAAATTGTCCCCAGTGTGTTCGGGATAGTATTGTGTGCGATATCTCTAAACTAAGCAAAAGATCTCGGTGTTTTTTTTTCTTTCAGGCAAGAGAATGTGCCTGGGGGAATCCTTGGCTCGCATGGAACTTTTCCTTTTTTTGACCACTTTACTGCAGAACTTTGTCTTCGAGCCTGTCATCGATCGCAAGGATATCGACACTTCTCCCGTTACAAGTGGTGTGCTGGTTGTACCCCGCTCGTATGAATTCCGTGCTATTTCTCGCTAAATCATTTGGGACAGTTTGAAATATGTAAGCATTTTCTGTCAGGAATTCATTGTTACTTTTTTTGCATATCTTTCACTCATTTGTTCTCCATATCTCACCATATTATCATCTGCATCTCTCGTTTCCCTTTCCTCTGTCTCATAGTCTGAAGAAGGGTCTCGACCTGAAACGTCACCTTCTCTCCAGAGATGCTGCCAGTTCCGCTGTTACTGCAGTTCCTCCCTACACAATCCTTCACTAAGCAACATTGATCACTGTACCTTAATTGGTGACAATAAAATACTTTTGTGCCCTTTGTGTAAAATAGGTTACCCCTCAGGTTCCTATTAAAACCCCCCACCTTAAACCTGTGTCTCTGGATCCTGATTCCCCTACTCTGGGAAAGGGACTCTGTGCGTTTGCCCAATCTATTCCTCTCAAGATTTTGTACACCTCTATAAGATCTCCTCTCATCCTCCTGTGCTACAAGGAATAGAGACCTAACCTGCTTAACCGCTCCCTGTAACTCAAGTCGGTGAACATGTTCCAGCATCTTCTCTGCACCCTTTCCAGCTCGATATCTTTCCCGTAACATGGTGCCCAAAACTGAACACAATACTCTTTAAAAAAAACCGCAAGAGATGCAACACCTGTCCCTTTACCTCCCCCCTCGACTCCATTCAAGGACCCAAGCAGTTGTTCCAGGTGCGACAGAGGTTCACCTGTATCTCCTCCAACCTCATCTATTGCATCCGCTGCTCTAGATGTCAGGTGATCTACATCGGTGAGACTAAGCGGAGGTTGGGCGATCGTTTCGCCGAACACCTCCGCTCGGTCCGCAATAACCAACCTGACCTCCCGGTGGCTCAGCACTTCAACTCCCCCTCCCATTCCCCATCCGACCTCTCTGTCCTGGGTCTCCTCCATGGCCAGAGCGAGCAACACCGGAAATTGGAGGAACAGCACCTCATATTCCGCTTGGGGAGTCTGCATCCTGCGGGCATGAACATTGAATTCTCCCAATTTTGTTAGCCCTTGCTGTCTCCTCCCCTTCCTCAGCCCTCGGGTTCCTCCTCCTCCTTTTTCCTTTCTTCTCCCCGCCCCCATCAGTCTGAAGAAGGGTTTCGGCCCGAAACGTTGCCTATTTCCTTCGCTCCATAGATGCTGCTGCACCCGCTGAGTTTCTCCAGCATTTTTGTCTGCCTACAATACTCTAAATGTGGTCCCACCACCATCTTCTATCGCTGCAACATGACCGCCCGACTTCTATACTTACTCCTGGCTTGTAGGGCAACGAGTGTCCTCCCCTCCTGTTGATTCCCTCAGTTGCTGTTTCCGTAACATATTTGTTTTACGAGACAGGGTTGTTAGTCCTGTGTTCAACCCCCAACCTGGAGGACCAGTGAATCGCTCTTCGTCTCGCCTCTACCCTTCCACCTGTCCAGCACGGGAGATCCTAATGCCCCTGTCCCACTTAGGAAACCTGTGGAGACTTTGCGCCCCACCCAAGGTTTCCGTGCGGTTCCCGGAGGTTTTTGTCAGTCTCCCTACCTGCTTCCACTACCTGCAACCAACTGCAACCTCTGGGAACCGCACAGAAACCTTGGGTGGGGCGCAAAGTCTCCAGAGGTTTCCGTTCAGGTTTCCTAAGTGGGACAGGGGCCTTTAACAGGAGACGAACCTCCAGCTGGCAATAGCTCTAGGGGTCACTGAGACACACACAAGCTCCCCCGACCACAACAAGGTTGCAATCCAATGAACGGGAAGTTCTTCCCAGATTTACGCCGGATTTTCATTCACTGAGCCACAGATGTGGAACCTCGGTATATGTTTGGAGAATCCACATTATAAAATATCTTGCATCTTGTTGTGACCTACTGAGCGACCACAGGGAATGTCCAATCCACCTGCCCTGGATAATGTGGAGGTTAGGAGGACGTTTCCGCTTTCCATGAAAATATACCAATGTTTAAATATGATTTGTAGACTGTGATGGGGAAAAGGCTTCAATAAAGTGGTGATGCATATGCACTTATTACAATCATTTAAACATTTCTGCCGTTGTTCATAAGGAAGATTGCTCCCGATGTTGGGGAAGTCCAGGACAAGGGGTCACAGCTTAAGGATAAGGGGGAAATCCTTTAAAACCGAGATGAGAAGAACTTTTTTCACACAGAGAGTGGTGAATCTCTGGAACTCCCTGCCACAGAGGGTAGTCGAGGCCAGTTCATTGGCTATATTTAAGAGGGAGTTAGATGTGGCCCTTGTGGCTAAGGGGATCAGAGGGTATGGAGAGAAGGCAGGTACGGGATACTGAGTTGGATGATCAGCCATGATCATATTGAATGGCGGTGCAGGCTCGAAGGGCCGAATGGCCTACTCCTGCACCTAATTTCTATGTTTCATGACTAGACAGGCCAACAAAATGTATTTATTCCAGAGGTAGACGAAAATGCTGGAGAAACTCAGCGGGTGAGGCAGCATCTACGGAGCGAAGGAAATAGGCAACGTTTCGGCCCAAAATATCCTACATCCACAGGGGGTAATTTTACCAAGTTAATTAACCTTCAAACCAGTGACCTTTAAACCAGGAAACCGGAGCTCCCAGTGAAAACCCACACAAAATGGGGAGAACGTACAAACTCCATACAGACAGCACCCGTAGTCAGGATCGAACCCGGGTCTCTGCCGCTGTAAGGCAACAACTCTACTGCTGCGCCACCGTGCCACACTTTCATGGTCCTGAGGTGGTGGGGGGGGGAGGTGCAGGAGAAGTGGCATGATTAGCCTGGGGGGTGGGGGAGACAGCAGGACCAGCAGTGTTAGTAGTAGAGAGGAGGACAATATGTACAGAGTAGCCAGACTTTGATGGGATTTTGCAGTGAAATAGAGCTGCAGATGCTGGAATCTTGAAGTCCCAGTCTGAAGTCCCGACTGGAAATAGGATTTGAGTATAGGAGCAGGGAGGTTCTACTGCAGTTGTACAGGGTCTTGGTGAGACCACACCAGGAGTATTGCGTACAGTTTTGGTCTCCTAATCTGAGGAAGGACATTCTTGCCATATAGGGAGTACAGAGAAGGTTCACCAGGCTGATTCCTGGGATGTCAGGACTTTCATATGAAGAAAGACTGGATAGACTCGGCTTGTACTCGCTAGAATTTAGAAGATTGAGGGGGGATCTTATAGAAACTTACAAACTTCTTAAGGGATTGGACAGGCTAGATGCAGGAAGGTTGTTCCCAATGTTGGGGAAGTCCAGAACAAAGGGTCACAGTTTCAGGATAAGGGGGAAATCTTTTAGGACCGAGATGAGAAAAACATTTTTCACACAGAGTGTGGTGAATCTCTGGAACTCTCTGTCACAGAAGGTAGTTGAGGCCACAGTTCATTGGCTATATTTAAGAGGGAGTCAGATGTGGCCCTTGTGGCTAAAGGGACCAGGGGGTATGGAGAGAAGGCAGGTACAGGATACGGAGTTGGATGATCAGCCATGATCATATTGAATGGCGGTGCAGGCTCGAATGGCCTACTCCTACAACTATTTTCTATGTTTCTATGAAAAGCCCTGCCCATTCCCTCCACAGATGCTGCCTGACCTTCTGAGTTCCTCCAGCACTTTGTCTTATTTAATCTTGTCCACTGATTTTGTAAACTCTGGAGACCGGGATGACTCTAGTCCCACGGCACAACGAGCAAGTACCATGCTGGGTGTGGCTTTTAACCTACAGTTCAGCTAGAATTGAAACAAGAGTCATTGCAAGTCATGGCGTGACTTGTTTCTTAATGGAAAAAAACCCACTGAACTTGTACTTTGGTGTACAGGAGTAAAGTTCAAGTGGAGAAACCAGATGAACAAGTTGTGCCGAATCTGTGGCCTCATCTCCCTTATTTCATCTTATAGCGTGCGAAGAAGGGTCTCGACCCGAAACGTCATCCATTCCTTCTCTCCAGAGATGCTGCCTGTCCCGCTGAGTTACTCCAGCCTTTTGTGTCTCCCTTATCTCCTCTTCCCCAGCAGAATGGTAGTTTTCAAAACCTTTGGCACGTGACGAATGGTCAGAGATATTCTTGTAGTGCGTGTTAAATTGTCCCCCAGTTTGGAGTTGCACGAGTTCAGGTTTGCCACCTTCTCTGTTATGGTATCCTGGGACGTGGGTCTGATTCCATGCAGGTAGCGCAAGTACATCTCGTCCTTCAGCACTAGGAGGCTACGTGGTTCAAGCAGCAGAGATAAGACAAAGCGATTCTCCTCCGTTTGTGGAAAACCAATCTGGAAAAGGTGGAGCAAGAATTACTCAACGTCCATGAAAAAGAAAAAGGATTTTTTTTTGCCAAATGCTACAAAAGAAGAAGTAATTGTAGACTTACAGATCCTCGTGGCTGCCAAATTATTCAATAAGATTACAACTAACAACATATCTAGTTCATTGGCTATATTTAAGAGGGAGTTAGATGTGGCCCTTGTGGCTAAAGGGATCAGGGGGTATGGAGAGAAGGCAGGTACAGGATACCGAGTTGGATGATCAGCCATAATCATATTGAATGGCGGTGCAGGCTCGAAGGGCCGAATGGCCTACTCCTGCACCTATTTTCTATGTTTCTATCTTGTTGTACAGGGCCCTAGTGAGACCACACCTGGAGTACTGTGTGCAGCTTGGTCTCCAAAATTGAGGAAGGACATTCTTGCTATTGAGGAAGTGCAGTGTAGGTTCAGCCATGATCATATTAAATGGCGGAGCTAGAAACTTCGATGTGGGACAGGGGCCTTCGAGCCAGCACCGCTATTCATTGCGATCATGGCTGATCAAAGGTGTAGGCTCGAAGGGCCGAATGGCCTACTCCTGCACCTATTGTCTATTGACTGGTGCTGTAAGGCAGCAGCTCTACCCGCCCCGATATTTTGATGTTGGAGAAGGGAATGGCAAAAAGATAAGGAGTTAAATACTGACTTCTCCCATTTCATTCTCTCTTTCAATGGGTTGATAGAAATCCAAGAGAGTTTGAGAGCCAAGGCTTATCGTGGTCACAGTCGGAAAATACATTGGTCCGTCCTCATGAGGCTATGAAACAAAAATATTCATTTCACACAACAATTCAATGACTAATAACTACGAATATCTGCCACAAAAAAATTAGATATAAATATTAATTAAATATATTCCATATATTAAAAGCAATGAATAAGAAAAATATGTGTTTAGACTCACAGGTAGACAATAATGCTGGAGAAACTCAGCGGGTGAGGCAGTATCTATGGAGAGAAGGAAAGGAGCCAGCACCGCCATTCAATGTGATCATGGCTGATCATCCACAATCAGTACCCCGTTCCTGCCTTCTCTCCATATCCCTTAACTCCGCTATCCCGAAGAGCTCTATCTGAGGCTTGCACCGAAGATAAGACACAAAAGGCTGGAGTAACTCAGCAGGTCAGGCAGCATCTCTGGAGAGAAGGATGGGGTGACGTTTCGGGTCTGAAGAAGGGTCTCGACCCGAAGAGTCACCCATTCCTTCTCACCAGAGATGCTGCCTGTCCCGCTGTATATATTTTGCTTAATTTATCAATTTGCCTTAAATAACATTTTGAAAGCATTTGAAACAAATAGGTTGATTTGGCCGTGTTACACTCATACCATGATTCCTTCACCAGGATTGTATTCATTAACCAAGACATGATTGGCAACTTTCCCCGAGAAAGCATCCATGGATGAGATTTTCCTGGAGTACTTGTCCAGCCATTCGGGAAGCTTTTCAGCAAGCATGCCCCTTGGGTGAGGCAAACCGCCTGCAGAAGACAAGGAAAAGGGATTCATTAGAGTCTAGCAAGTTCAAGTTCACACTTAATGTGCATCTTTGGAGTGTGGGAGGAATCCTAAGATCTCGGAGAAAACCCAACCGGGCAGGGAGAACGTACAAACTCTGTACAGACAGCAGCTGTAGTCGGGATCGAACCCGGGTCTCTTGGCGCCGTGAGGCAGTAGCTCTACCTGCTGCGCCACCCGCTAAATCTCCTGCCACCTTCACCATCAAAGCACTCGCGTGAAAGAAAGGTCTTCCTGTCTGGTCCTTAGACTGGTAGACAAAAATGCTGGAGAAACTCAGCGGGTGCAGCAGCATCTATGGAGCGAAGGAAATAGGCCACGTTTCGGGTCGAAACCCTTTGGGTTTCGGCCCGAAACGTGGCCTATTTCCTTAGGGTTTCGGCCCGAAACGTTGCCTATTTCCTTCGCTCCATAGATGCTGCTGCACCCGCTGAGTTTCTCCAGCACTTTTGTCTACCTTCGATTTTCCAGCATCTGCCGTTCCTTCTTAAACACTGGTTCTTCGACTGAATGTGGGATAATTCATCCAACTTTATAAAAGCATCTTGTCCCTAAATAATCCACCCACGTACACGTTCATGCTGTCATCACTCCGGTCTCCCCTTACCCCAGTTCTGTAGCCTTCTCCCCGACAATTGAGTCCATTTGGGTTTCGGGGAATTATAAACCTGCAAGAGAAACAATATGTGAAATAATAAGGAACACAACAGCAAAAAGATGCACCTGTGAAGTAGTCAATTTGAGACAAACAATGTCCCTATACAAGTAAGTTTATTGGCCAAGTATTCACATACAAGGAATTTGCCTTGGTGCTCCGCCCACAAGTAACAACATGACATACAGTGACAGTTACGAATGACTCGGACAACACTAAACATTAATAATAATAAAACATTAATGGTAAAACACCATTGATCAGGCATGTGAACCAACAAAATACCAGATCAAAGGAAGGCTACAGATTTTTGGCTGTTGAGTAGAGCAACTACTCGTGGATAAAAACTGTTTTTATGTCTGGCTGTGGCAGCTTTGACAGTCCGGAGTCGCCTTCCAGAAGGAAGTGATCCAAAGAGTTTGTGGCCAGGGTGAGAGGGGTCAGAGATGATCTTGCCCGCTCGCTTCCTGGTGAGATCGACAAAAATGCTGGGGAAACTCAGCGGGTGAGGCAGCATCAATGGAGCGAAGGAAATAGGCAACTTTTCGGGTCGAGACCCTTCTTCAGACTGATGTGAGGATGGGGGGGGGGGGGCGGGAAGAAGAAAGGAAGAGGCGGAGACAGTGGGAAGGGGGAATCACAGAGGGGTGGAAGTGAGGGGGGAGGTTGTTAAACTGTCTTCGGAGGCAGGAGGAGAACTTCTGCAAAGTAGGCAGACCTTGAGGAGATTTCGCAGAAGCTTTTGATACAAACCTATTGTACCCTTAGTCCGAATAGACGCAAAAAGCTGGAGTAACTCAGCGGGACAGGCAGCATCTCTGGAGAGAAGGAATGGGTGACGTTTCAGGTTGAGACCCTTCTTCAGAAGGTCACCCATTCCTTCCCTCCAGACATGCTGACTGTCCCGCTGAGTTACTCCAGCTTTTTGTGTCTATCTTCAGTTTAAACCAGCATCTGCAGTTCCTTCCTAGACATTTCGCCTACTCTTGGTCTATGGGGCTGATGTTTCCTCCCACACTCCAAAGACATACAGGTGTGGTGTACCTGGTGTGAATGTAAAATTGTCCCGAGTGGGTGTAGGGTGGTGCAAGTGAGTAGGACGTGGTGGGCCGAAGGGCCTGTGTCTGCAAACTAAAGGGCCTGTTCCACTTGGGCGTCATTTCCGCGGGGTGGGAGATTGCAACCTTCACGTGGTCCGCCCTGTTTCGACGAATGCAATCAACCCGGCGTGCACAATCAAATAGAACAAGTTGCCCTACAACTTTAGGCTGTGCATGCCACACGCAAGAAGTAGACTACAATGCTGAGAACTACATTTTCCTCTTTTGCTCTTCAATTAAATTCAATGAACTTTATTTATCCGTTAGGAACTTTGGTTTCTGCAGCCTTACAACAAAAAGAAACAATTTTACAAGACGCACAACCAACTTTACATATTATAGTTTACTTTAGCTTAGAGATAAAATAAACTATAATACTTTGGGACGAGAGTAGATGGGACATGTGGGCCGGTGGTGGGCAAGGTGGGCCGAAGGTTCGATCCAATTTGAGATTCCAGCTACCAAGACAGATGTGTACAGCAATTCGTTCTTCCCCCGCACAATTAAAGCATGGAATAGTCTTCACCCAACTATAGTTACCCAACCAGATACAACTAAATTTAAGGCAGCTCTTTCTTCCCAATACCCCTTTCTGGCTTAAGTCCTCCCTCCACCACCTCCAGTTTAAATTCCATTTGGAATATTTTGGAGAGATATGAGATTCCTCCTATCAGGCAAATCAGACCAATTCTTAAAGATTTGGTCTCCATTTATCGACTTATTACAAGCATGTGGTGCAACACAAACTTAGAAATTAATTGTGTCATAACTGGGTGATGGGTGGGTAAAGATACGAAGGAGGAATATCCCTTTCAATCTCTTTTTTTTTCCTTTTCTCTTTCTCTCTCCTCTTCTTTCTTTCTGCTTATTTCACATCACCTTCTTTCCATTTTCGAGCTATATAATATTCTCTATCTCTATATTTCTTGCTTTGCTTACTCTTTTTTTCTACTATTAAATTAAAAATAAGTTGTATATGAAATGTAATATGTTATTTATGTCTTTATATTATTGTACATCACTTCTAATGAAAATATTTTTAAAAAAAGGAATATTTTGGAGGACCAAGAACCCAACCAAGAAGAAGAAGGCTCATCTACTGCATCCGCTGCTCTAGATGTCAGCTGATTTACATCGGGGAGACTAAGCGGAGGTTGGGCGATCGTTTCGCCGAACACCTCCGCTCAGTCCGCAATAACCGACCTGACCTCCCGGTGGCTCAGCACTTCAACTCCCCCTCCCATTCCCAATCCGACCTCTCTGTCCTGGGTCTCCTCCATTGCCAGAGTGAGCAACAGCGGAAATTGGAGGAACAGCACCTCATATTCCGCCTGGGGACCTTGCGTCCGGATGGCATTAACATTGAATTCTCCCAATTTTGCTAGTCCTTGCTGTCTCCTCCCCTTCCTCAACCCTCTAGCTGTCTCCTCCCACCCTCCCATCCGCCCGCCCTCGGGCTCCTCCTCCTCCCCTTTTCCTTCCTTCTCCCCCCCCCACCCCCCATCAGTCTGAAGAAGGGTTTCGGTCCGAAACGTCGCCTATTTCCTTCGCTCCATAGATGCTGCTGCACCCGCTGAGTTTCTCCAGCATTTTTGTGTACCTTCGATCTTCCAGCATCTGCAGTTCCTTCTTGAACAAGAAGAAGAAGGACCTGTTTCCACACTGCAAGACTCTATGACTCCATCCAAATGAAAAACAAAACGACCTCAGTTGAGAGAGAGACAATATAAACAGGGCTCCAAGCATTTTCTCTCTGAATCAATTAATTTTATTACTCTGGAATCGAAGTGCAGTAACATACCTGCTGCAGAAGATAATTTTCTTCTGACACAGTGATGAAGTTGGGGATGTAATATACAGTTGCTGGAGCCTAAACGGAAGAAAGCAAAATTCAGTAGTCAAGTCAAGTTAAGTCACATTTATTTCTATAGCACATTTAAAAAACAACTCTCGTTGGCCAAAGTGCTTTAATTTGTTATAAGACTAGTATAAACAAACAAACTACATACATATATACATATAGCCCTCGCTCAGTGGACGTCAGGAAAGGCTTGGGAGTATAGATAAGATTTTAGTCTTGACTTAAAGGAGTCGATGGAGGGGGCAGTTCTGATGGGAAGGGGGGGGTGCCGTTCCACAGTCTAGGAGCTGCAACCTAATGCAGTAACGGTGCATTATCTCATAACCAGCATCAGAGAGAGGCGATCACTTTGAAAATGTTAAATAAGAAACAAAAAAAACGAACAGATCTGGGAATACCGATAGACAAAGGGGTGTTGAAGGAAATGGGCTAACAGGGAATAATGTAAATGATTACAAACTGGAACAAACTGTGTTTCTTGATTGAATCATGGATTAGCATTTCTATTTGGATGCCAATGTAAGGTCGTAGAAATTGATGATGCTTCTATGTTCGTGTAGGGAGGAACTAGAGGTTTTTTTATGTTTGAATTTCTTTATTACTGTTATGTTGTATTCTTTTTTTTTTTTTTTAAATGTGTTGCAATGGCAATACGTATTTCACTACACTAATTGGTGTACGTGTAATAAAGAACCTTTAAAGCGGTTGGGCTAGTGGAGTCAAGGGATAAGGGGAGAAGGCAGGCACGGGTTATTGATTGGGGACGATCAGCCATGATCACAATGAATGGCGGTGCAGGCTCGAAGGGCCGAATGGCCTCCTCCTGCACCTATTTTCTATGTTTCTATGTTTAACAAACCTGTTCTACATGGTGAAGCTCCAACTCAGGTGCACCACAGTTCTGGACATCCATGGCAACCTCAAATCGACGAATGGAACATTTGCTCTTCAAAATGAATACGAGAACCCTTGTCAATGTTAACACTCAAAGCCGTGCACCTGTAAATAAAGAACAGGGAACTATTAAACACACGTGAGTAGGCAAAAGTGCTGGAGAAACTCAGCGGGTGCAGCAGCATCTATGGAGCGAAGGAAATAGGCAACGTTTCGGGACGAAACGTTGCCTATTTCCTTCGCTCCATAGATGCTGCTGCACCCGCTGAGTTTCTCCAGCTCTTTTGATTTTCCAGCATCTGCAGTTCCTTCTTAAACAAAGTACTTTCCCGCCCTTATTGTTGAATTATTTCAACAAAATATCTATTTAAATTGACAAATAACATGAAGGTAGACACAAAATGCAGGAGTAACTCAGAGGGTGAGGCCCACACTGGCCAACATGTCCCAGCTACACTAGTCCCACCTGCCTGCGTTTGGTCCATATCCCTCCAAACCTGTCCTCTCCATGTACCTGTCAAACTGTTTCTTAAACGCTGGGATAGTCCCAGCCTCAACTACCTCCTCTGGCAGCTTGTTCCACAACTTGTGTGAAAAAGTTAGTGCTCAGATTCCTGTTAAATCTTTCCCCCCTTCACCTTAAACCCAAGTCCTCTGGTCCTCGATTCCCCTACTCTGGGCAAGAGACTCTGTGCATCTCTACCCGATCTATTCCTCTCATCGTTCCATTTTTGCATATTTTTCATTCATTTGATCTATTTGCCACCGCTGTCCCTGGAGTCTTGAGGAAGAGTCTCGCCTGTCCCTTCTCTCCAGAGACGCTGCCTGTCCCGCTGAGTTACTCCGGCAATTTGTGTCTATCTTCGGCACTAACCCCCTGACCTTGTCACATTTCACGTCCGCCAGACTTGTCCACAAACCACCAACAAGGGCTCGGGGTTGGTAAGAGGCAATGTGCCCTCCTCCAAAGACCACTGCTGTCCCCTTGTGAAATATAACTGCAACTCCCCCTGGCGTGTGAATGTCACTCGGTGAAATCACAACCACACTGCCAACAACTCATATCTAAAAAGCACACACCCTCCCTCTCTTCTCTCTCCTCCCCCTCTCCCATCGGGCAAAAGGTACAGTCAAGAGCAAAGATCCTATAGGATCTTTGGTCAAGAGTGTTTTATTGTGATATGCCGCAGATAAAGCACAATCAGGCAGCATCTCTACCGCTGCACCCCAAATAAACTCATAAACACAATTCCAAATTAGGTGCAACGTGTATAGAAACAGCCTACCGTAGTATGGAAGAGTCGCTATGCTTGGCACCATTTTCAAATCCAAGCTGCTGGTCTTAAATAACTGTTGTCCTGGCTGCAAAACCTCCAGCCATCGCCCCTCTCCCTCTCCCTCTCTCCCTCCTCGCTAACTGGGAACTGGACGTGTTGCATAGTGCAAGGCAAAGATTCTAGAGGAGCCTCAACTAGATTATAGAGGAGCTCCTCTAGTATCTTTGGTGCAAGGTGCTGTTTAGATTATTGTCACATGTACCAGTGATAAGCTTTTTGTTACACCGCCTATGCAGTCAGCTGAAAAAACTATACAAGTGTTACAATCAAATTGTTACAATAAATGGTTTAGTGCAAGCCTTCCGCCGTGTAGGATAAAGGGTGCAAATTGAAATCCCAGGCTGTGGAATAAATCATACCTTTGATTATAGTCACGAATATCACTGTTGCTCAACGCTTCTCACAGCTAAATAATATATTTTTTAAATCCTTCCCATCCCTGAGGTTATTGCAACGGGAGAGTTGCTGTCTTGCATCGTCGGAGACCCTGGTTACAATCCGTCCACGGGTGCTGTCTGTACGGATCTCCCCCAGTGATCTGCGTGGAGTTTCTCCGAGGCTGGTTTGTAGGTGAACTGGCTTGATATAAATTGTCCCTAATGTGCTGGTGGGATCACTGGTCGGTGCTAGACCCGAAGGGCCTGTTTCCGCGCTGTATCTCTCAATTAAATCAAACTACCTCCTGCATGCTATTGATTTCCCTTCAACTAAGTCAGTTCCGTGTGTAGCATTTTGTGTCTCCCTTCCGTTCAGTAAGTAAGGCTATCCGAATAAAAACTATCTGTAGTACTAGCCTGCAGTAGAGGGCGCTACCTGCTTGATTATAAATCAAATGTCATTGTACAATAACATAGCATTTTTATCATTTACACAAATTCTCTGAGGTGCTGGTGCAGTAGAAATCTTGCCAGCTCAAATATATCTTTTTAAATAGAGTTTGCAACTGCAAAAGGACAGAGGTGTAAGGTGAAGGGGACAGATTAAATAGGAATCTGAGGGGTAATTTTTTCACACAAGGGGTGGTGGGTGTATGGAAAGAGCTGCCAGAGGAGGTAGTTGAGGCAGGGACTATCCCAACATTTAAGAAACAGTTAGACAGGAACATGGATAGGGCAGGGAGACAAAAATGCTGGAGAAACTCAGCGGGTGCAGCAGCATCTATGGAGCGAAGGAAATAGGCAACGTTTCGTCCTGAAACGTTGCCTATTTCCTTCGCTCCATAGATGCTGCTGCACCCGCTGAGTTTCTCCAGCATTTTTGTCTACCTTCGATTTTCCAGCATCTGCAGTTCCTTCTTAAACACAGGGATAGGGCAGGTTTGGAGGGATATGGACCAAACGCGGGCAGGTGGGACTAGTGTAGCTGGGACACGATTATGGGTACCATAATCATACCATTTTGGGCACCGTATCTGGGGAAGGATCCAGAGGAGGTTTACAAGAACGATCCCAGGAATGATTGGGTTAACATATGAGGAGCATTTGACGGCACTGGGCCTGTACTCGCTAGAGTTTAGCAGGATGAGGGGACACCTCATTGAGGTCCCCAATGAGGAGGGACCTCATTGGGACGACAGATGGCCCAATGGGACGACAGATGGCACAATGGGCTAAGTGTTCGGCTGGCAACCGGAAGGTAGCCGGTTCGAATCCCGCTTGGAGTGCATACTGTCGTTGTGTCCTTGGGCAAGACACTTCACCCACCTTTGCCTGTGTGTGAATGTGTGTGAGTGATTGGTGGTGGTCGGAGGGGCCGTAGGCGCAGATTGGCAGCCACGCTTCCGTCAGTCTGCCCCAGGGCAGCTGTGGCTACAGAAGTAGCTTACGACCACCGAGTGTGACTGAGGAGTGAATGAATAATGTGATGTAAAGTGCCTTGAGTATTAGAAAGGCGCTATATAAATCCCATCCATTATTGAAACTTACCGAATAGTGAAAGGTTTGGATAGAGTGGCTGTGGAGGGGATGTTTCCACTAGTGGGAGAGTCTAGGACTAGAGGCCACAGCCTCAGAATTATCTGAGATTCATTTAGGAAGGAGATGAGAAGGAATTTCTTCAGTCAAAGGGTGGTGAATCTGTGGAATTCTTTGCCATCGAAGGCTGTGGAGGCCAAGTCAATGGAGATAGATAGATTCTTGATTAGTACAGGTGTCAGGGTTATGGGGAGAAGGCAGGAGAATGGGGTTAGGACGGAGGGAGAGATGGATCAGCCATGATTGAATGGCAGAGTAGACTTGATGGGCTGAATAGCCTAATTCTGCGTCTACCACTTATGACCTTATGGCCATGATCATTGTTTGCAGGTGATATCAAGTGTGATCCAGTGGAGATTTGGTGAGGTGTTTCTGAGGGGGGGGGGGGGAGTTGGATGGCAACAAAGCATGTTAGGAATGTGTGGATGAAGCTTTATCCTTAAACACTGCCTCTTATCCTGCTCATTGTAATTGCAGACACACTATTAAACCATGTGTTGATATTGGCTGTAAGGTACAAAAGGCACAATTAATAGTAGTCTGAGTGGGTTGTCCAGAATTCTCTAAAATTATATGCCAGACATAAAAGATTCCAGTGTCAGAAGGAACAGCAGATGCTGGAGATAGTTCAGTTTAAACCGAAGATCGACACAAAAAGCTGGAGTAACTCAGCGGGTCAGACAGCATCACTGGAGAAAAAGAATAGGGGACATTTCAGGTCTGAATAGAAGGGTCTCGACCCGAAACGTCGCCTATTTTTTATTTTCTCCAGAGATGCTGCCTGACCCGCTGAGTTGCTCCAGCTTTTTGTGTCTACGAAGGATTTCAGGTTTGTGTCTTGGCCTTTTTCTCTGTTTTCTTGTGAGTTGCAAACTTTATTAGAAATATTTTTTTCGATGAATTATCCAACGCCTCAAGCAAATATCAGAATTCCAGGCTGGAGTTGCCATCTGGTTTTAAAATCATATTTACATCACACCTTTCAGACCTTTTGCTCTCCCCAAAAAAATGTTTTTGTATCCAGTTGTAGACTCGTAAAGCCGGGCAGCACGGGAACTGGCCCTTCGGCCCATCAGTGCAAATACTGGTTAACCGGTTGCCCAGAAACCAGAACCAGACCAGCCTCCTGTTGTGTGTTTCCCCAACACGAGTTTATACATGAACATGCACGCACATATATGGACACACGTTTTCTACATGTCGATACAATACGATACGACACGACACGATAGAACAGGGTGGCAAAGTGGCGCAGCGGTAGAGCTGCTGCCTTATGCCCCTGTCCCACTTAGGAAACCTGAACGGAAACCTCTGGAGATTTTGCGCCCCACCCAAGGTTTCCGTGCGGTTCCCAGAGGTTACAGGAGGTTTTTTGTCAGTCTCCCTACCTGCTTCCACTACCTGCAACCTCCGGCAACCACCTGCAACCTCCGGGAACCGCACGGAAACCTTGGGTGGGGCGCAAAGTCTCCAGAGGTTTCCGTTTAGGTTTCCTAAGTGGGACGGGGGCATAACAGCGCTTGCAGCGCTGGAGACCCGGGTTCGATCCCGACTGCGGGTGCTGTCTGTACGGAGTTTGTACGTTCTCCCCGCGACCTGCGTGATCTTCTCCGAGGTCTTCGGTTTCCTCCCACACTCCAAAGGCGTGCAGGTAAATTGCAGGTAAATTGGCTTGGTGTAAATGTAAAACTTGTCCCTGGTGCGTGTAGGATAGTGTTAATATGCGGGGATCGCTGGTCGGCGCGGACCCGGTGGGCCGAAGGGCCTGTTTCCGGGTTTATCTCTGAAACTAACACTAACAACTTAATCCCAGGAGGGAAATTGATTTGCCGACAGTCATAAAAAACACAAGATAAATGAAACATAAAATTAAAATGACTAGTGGAAAGGATTGGGGATGTGCAAAGATTTGGAGAAGGGGGGGCGGGGGTGAAGGGGGGGGGGGGTGGG